>NC_056728.1:1847252531-1847407531 GCF_019279795.1 Protopterus annectens
TTGAGCCCATGGCTCTGGCACCAAGCATCTGTTTCTGTAAGGCCCTTTTGTAGAGTATCCACATCATTTGGGGATTCAATAATGGCTCCCAGTTTGCAGTCATCTGCAAACTTTGTTAGCCAGAGTCCCTTAGTGTTGACCTGTACTTCAGAGAAGTAGATGCCAAACAAGAGCGGCCCCAGGACTGAACCCTGGGCTACTCCACTTGTCACTTGTCTGGAGCTGGATTTGGAGTCGGCTACTTTTACAGTGTATTCATGGAATATAAAATGCTTATATACCCTGTAATGATACATTACATAGCATGCACTGTGAAACAGTGAGAAACTACTTTATAAGTGAGACATGTTAAAGGGTAATTTATTATTCCAATCATAAAAATCCAAAGGGGGAATATTTCAAAGTGATTCTTTGCCACCACTATTGCTTTGCCTTGCCCTTAACCCATTACATTGTTATAGATTAACTTTCAGAAACCAGTATTTCCCTGTGATATCTCTTCAAGTTTTTGTGGATGAGATAAAAATATATAGCTCACCAAAAAGCATCTGAAAGCACAACTATAAATAGTTAACAATTTTTCATATGCTGTAACAATGACATTGATAAATGTGCAAAAGCAGCATTAGTCAGGAAAACTGAAGCATCTAGAAAATGTCAGCCTGGGAGAAATGCGATATAAAACAACTTGAAAAAAAGGGAGATTCTAAATATCTGTAAAAAGATGAAGGGATAGGAATAAACCACTGTGAACAAATGAAAATAATGTTTAATAAGGAATATTCTAGAAGACTAAAGCTAGTGCTGAAAACTGCATTGACATCAGTTTGATCTTACTGTTCAAAGTTGCTACTTTGATGTGATTAACTGGCCCCGATAAGCACTGAATCAGTTGGGCAAGAAAATTATATATAAAAATAATAAATGACAAGGCTATATATCCTTTGATCTGAAGCAGCAATGGACCTCCCTGAAACTGACTATATGCATAGGTCTCCAACCATGGGAATGCATACATGTATGTTAGATCCAAATATTATGAAAGTCATAACATCTCCATATGAATTGTAAAAGGAGACAATTCTGGTTACAGTACAGATGCTGAGGAGAACACTCTTGGCAAACCTCAAAAAACTGAAGCAATATTAATCTTGTGAAATTTAATCGAACCCTGACTTATAAATGTGGTCCTTTCCTGCCAAAGATTTTGAGAAATTAAAGATATATGTATATATTAAATTAATAATTTGTCTTATTAAGGGTAAATTGGAGTTCAGTAAATTCAGTTTGTGGGTTTTGGGGAGTCTGCCTAGAGATAATATGATAATTGACAAATGAAGTACAGGCTAACACAGAAGGCCTCTGGCTAACGAAGTTCGCAGCTGACTGCAAACTAGGAGCCATAGTTAAGTCCCCAAATGATGTGGACATCCTACAGAAGGGCCTCACTGAGACAGATGCCTGGTGTCAGTGCCGCAGCCTTAAGCTCAATGCCAAAAAGTGCGGTGTCATCCCCTTTGGTAAAAACTCTTTACCCATGAACTTCCACATAGGCAGCAATCTACTTAACACTGAATGCGTGATAAGAGACCTTGGGACCCAGGTGGACAGTAGTCTCTCCTTTGATAGTCACATCGCCACAGTAGTCAGGAAGTCCTTCTACATGGCACACCTCATCATAAAAGGGTTCTCATCCAGGAAAAAAGAGGTCATTGTTCCCCTCTACTCGTCAGTCATTAGACCCATTATAGAGTATAATGCCCCTTTTGGAATGTACCTCACAAGACATCTGCAGTACCTAGAAAGGCCACAGAAGTACCTCACAAAGAGGATTACTGGCCTCAAACAGATGCCCTACACTGACCGCCTCAAAAAACTCCAGCGTTACTCCGTCGCATATCGCCTACTCCGAGGTGATCTCTGCCTAACATATAAAGCTATGTCAAACCCAGAGCTGTTGGACATGCTACACCTAAAGAAATCCCAATCCCTCTAAGCTACATGCACTAGGGACCTAAACATTGTCAACACAATAAACAGGACATGCTGGAGGGATAGATTCCTGTCCCAGAGACTTCCTATACTCTGGAGCAAGCTACCCATCTATGTCAAGCAAAGTTCTTCATTAACACTCTTCAAGAAAAATCTTGATGAGTGGATGTGAAATAGGAAATACACCCCAGGGATCACTTCTGTGTCTCTGCTCGACAGTGGCACAGGAAAATAACTTTCTTGGGTGGTGTAAGCCATGGAACCTTGCTGGCTAGGCTTACATAGGCCCCTGGGCCGATAGCCTATTACCTACCTATGAACCTATGAAAACAATCCTGCCATTATCCTCAGGTCTGAATGCATGGAAGTGTAAAATCCAGGTCAAGAGAGAATCCTATCTTTACAGTGAAGCCAGGTCTCAGTTATTAAACAGATATGGAAGTGTTTAACTTGCAGGAGAGACTCAAGATCAGGCAAATTATTGTTAAGACTTCTGGCCTGACATAGTAAACCAGTAGTAAACATAAGGTACCACATTCTCCCAGTTTTTGTAGCTCCCAGATATATGATATTGAGGTTGTGGGAAGGTAAAGAAGTACCCATTTTACTAAGCAAACTTCAGGCTGGAAAACCTGACATTGGCTAGATTAACTCTGACATGGCTTGAATTACTATTTGTGGATATATTCAGGCCAATAAAGCCAAACCCCTCCAGTCATTTACATGCATCCCTTAATGGTTATGAACATCAGCTGGGTGTAAAGATCCTGTGTTTCTGAAGTATAGCCAAAGAGTCCACTCATGCTGTGCTGATGAGGTCATAAGAAGGCTGAAACATGCATGTCCACAGCTAGTGGGGTTTGGCTGTGTTGGCTTGAATGTATCCACAAAGACTTAAAAAGAAAAAGTAAAAAGTCATGGACATTCAAAAGCCATATATCTGAAACACTTGATGCCCTTAAGGGGTTATTTGCATATATCCCATGGTTCTCTGTTACAGTGAAAACTCTGGCTTGGCTAGGTTTTTCTTGTAATTAATATATATTGTGTGTATATATATATATATGTATATATATATGTATATATATGTATATATATATATATATATATATATATATATATATGTATATATATATATATATATATATATATATATATATATATATATATATATAAAAGAAACAACACTGTGGTGCAGACAGACTGGTCCTCCAAAAAGACTAGTATCCAAAGTAAAAAAAATATATAGGAGGCACCAGACCAAGGCAGGTACAGATAAAGTTTAATCTACAGACAAAATACAGACAATGGTGAGTGCTTTCGTAGCCAGAGCTACTTCATCAGACAGTTAAAAATCATTACTCATTCTTATTTAAAAGTTAAAGCAACCAATCAGAATCAATTTTCAATTAAGATAACATGGACTTTGATATGGAACATTTCTAGTTGCAAATTGAATGAAGTGGAAGAGAATGGCCTCAGCAAAGGTATGAGTTTTATACCGGCCAGTCGTATGATGCTAACTGAAAATATAATTGAACTAAAGACGTTTACTAGAAATTTAATGCTGAAAATGCATTTTCAGAATACTAATGTAAGTGACAAGGACTTTAATTTGTTTAAGAAGCCTAGTGGTTATACGCCTGCTATCATGGGTGCAATTGAAACCTTTGAAAAAGTATGTATGAATGATATTTACTCTATGTATGATAACAGAGAACGTACTAAATGTGGAGGACCAGTTTGCCTGCACCACAGTGTTGTCTCTTTTCCTTACATTGATATTTCTCAGTGTGGTGCTGGGTCATGGCAGAAGGTACAATTGAGGTACCTATATTGGATCAACTACCGGAGCTGAATAGCTATGACAGGATGGGGCAAAGACATTTGTGCTCCCTATTTAAGGAGAAGGAGAATCCACTTTTAACTTTTATTCCTACAGCAGCACCCTCAACAGCAGAATCTAACAGTGTACAGGACTTACCCTTATTGAGGAAAGACCTGCATAAACTGGAGAATGACACACGTAAGTTAGTGAGATTACGGCTACAGAGATTTCATTTTGAGGCATGTCTAAATTAACATATTGTGCCTCATGGTTTAAGAGTTTTAAACATGCCAACATATGGCAATGTATATAAGGACTTACTTGCACAGTGGCAACAGATTAACTTAGATACCAGCTATAATTATATGAGGTTACTCATCCGTTTTTTAAACCAGGGGAAGATCAACTGGCAGATAGCATAGAGAAGCAGCAAATGGAACTCTATAAGAAATACCCTTCAGCGTTAGTGGATATTAAGGTCGAACATATCATTGAGACAGTTAATGCCTATGAGACCCAATTGCTGAACTATAAGAAAAAGAAAATTCAGAGGGATATCAATGATTTTGCTACTGGTCGGGTCTTCTCCTGGCTGAGGGAAGAATACAATAATAACTTGCATTCACACATGAATGGGCATTCTACGAAGAATGTAGTAATTGACTTGTCTGTTAGTACTAGTAATACCACCTTAAATAACAATGCAGCACTAGAGGTGGGGAGTCAGGAAGTTACTTTTACCAGTCAGATTGAGCGTCCCAAGCTAACTGACTCACGTACTGAAACCACACCCCCTGCTGAGACTGGAGCACGCAGAAAAGAAACCGCTCAGTCTGCAAGCAGTAATGGAATTATCAATCAACTCAGTGAGGACTCAGATTGAATAACCATACCGTATCCTATACGCACACCAAATTTTTACTAGCAGAACCAGGGGAGTGGATGCCTGAAGAGGAAGGCCTCCATGGAAGAAGAGAATACTCTAACAATAAAGAAAATGTGGCAGACCAAAAACGGACTTTGATACGGAACATTTCTAGCCGCAAATTGAATGAAGTGGAAGAGAATGTCCAATATCTCTATATCGGCCAGTCTTATGACGCTAACGGAAAATATAATTGAACTAAAGACGTTCACTAGAAATTTAATGCTGAAAATGCAGTTTCAGAATACTAATGTACGTGACAAAGACTTTAATTTGTTTAAGAAGCCTAGTGGTTAAACGCCTGCTATCATGGGTGCAACTAAAACTTTTGAAAAAGTATGTATGAATGATATTTACTCTATGTATGATAACAGAGAACATACTAAATGCTTTGTCAATATGGGGAAAAATGAAAGGGAAGCACTTGAGGCTTTGTATAAGGATAAGAGCATTTGTTTTAGGCCAGCTGATAAAGGGGGACCACTGGTTGTTATGGACTATGCTTTCTATAAAGATGTGATACACAGTATGTTAAATGATGAAGGAGTATATGAAAAGATAGATCATGTGAAGATTGGGAAATACATTTGTAGGATGCGTAATGTCCTATTTGAATGTATGCAATGTGGTCAGATCACCATGGACCTGTATAACTATTTCATTGTGGATGATCCTATCATACCAGTGATAAAGGGAACACCCAAGATACATAAGCATGCTCTCAATCCACCCCTGAGACCAATAGTGGCAGGACAAGGGTGGTGCACAGAGCCACTACCAATATATGTAGAACATCACCTGAAACCTATACTGGCAAAGAATAACTCTATTCTTAGAGACACTAAACAATTTTTAGTAGAGTTGCATGCATTTATTAATAGTGTTATACCAACAATGGACTGCTTAATGGTCACTTTAGATGTGCAATCCCTTTTTACTGCAATACCTACTATGGTGGGACTGGAGTTTCTACACCAATATTTAAAGGAAGATGAAATGTATGACTCTAAAATGGTAGACCTCCTCTGTTTTTTGGTGGAAACCATATTGGAAAATAATGTGTTTATGTTTGAACACAACACTTACAGACAAAAAGGTGGCATAGCTATGGGCACTTCTTGTACCAACAGCTATGCTAACCTGGTTATGGCTAAATGGGAATCACAAAATATTCTCACGGGAATATGGTCTGAGAAAATAATTTTTTATCGAAGGTTTGTAGATGACCTCTTCCTATTATGGGAAGGAGGAGCATCGGCATTACAACACTTCCTGAGAGATATGAATGATAGTATACATTTTCTGAGGTTTACAACTCACAGTTCAAGTAAATGTGTTGAATTTTTAGATGTCAGTATTACTAGAGCTAACAATTCTACACTGAGATTTTTCATAAAGAATGTTATAGAAACACTTATGTACACAGGCAGAGTATGCATCCCCAGCATGTGTTTAGGAATGTGATAAAAGGGCAAGTACTAAGGACATCTAGGTTAACAGCTAAAGATGAGAAATTTGAAAGTGAACTGCATCAATTAGAAGAGAGATTTCATGAGAGAGGGTATAGGAATAAGGAAATTAAATCCATTACATTTAATACGCAATCCATTAGGAAGACTACAGGGAAACCTTATTTCTCCAGTTTAAACCAGGTATTTGAACAAAAAATTACAGGAATGAATCCTATGAGGATTTCAGTTACATATGCAAGTAACATTAGGATGCTACAGGAGATCTGTTCCAGAAATTGGAATATACTTCAGTCAGATGACAGGGTTAAAATCTTAGTAGGAGATAACCCAAGATATGCATACAAAAACAAGAAATCCATCAAGAGGCTTTTATGTGGACCTAGATATGGACATGAGTTGAATATTGAATCTAAAATACATAATCATGGAACTCTTCTATGTAAATCTTGCAACTATTGTATATACATTGATGAGAGAGGATACTCTGAACACCTAGATACAAGAAAGACTGGTTGCTTTAAATTAGCAGCTAATTGTAACACCACAAATATCGTATATTTAGCCCACTGTAATATATGTTGTTCATTTTATATAGGCATGACTACACAAAGGCTTCGAGATAGGATCAGGGAGCATGTCTATGATATCCATAGGAGGGAAGAGACCAATGCCCTAGCAAGACATGTGATGGCATCAGATATGACACACACCTTTAAATTTACTGTAGTGGAGAAAGTCAAAATGGGATGTAGAGGTGGCCCTATAAAAAACCTGGTAGAGAATAAGGAACTTGAATGGATTATTAGAATGCGGGCCAATATAGGCAGGGGCCTAAATGACAAACTTTCTGTTAAACCTGTACTTATTTATAAACCATAACGCAGATAATAAATTTTAAATGTAAAAAATTTTAAGTATAATGTATATGTTATTCTAGAATTATAGACTAGATTTGGTATTTAAAGTATGACTATTATTTTGTTTTAATTAATAGCCCAACAGCTCTGTGTTGCCTTAATTGAAAATTGATTCTGATTGGTTGCTGTAACTTTTAAATATGAATGAGTAATGATTTTTAACTGTCTGATGAAGTAGCTCTGGCTACGAAAGCGCTCGCCATTGTCTGTATCTTGTCTGTAGATTAAACTTTATCTGTACCTGCCTTGGTCTGGTGCCTCCTATATACTTTTTACTTTGGATGTATATATATATATATATATATATATATATATATATATATATATATATATATATCTATATATCTATATACTGTTTTCACGCACACACACACACACACACACACACACACACATATATATATATATATATATATATATATATATATATATATATATATATGCATTCACTTCAGAATCTCGAACTTCTGAAATCCCAGAATTCATATGGTCAAGACCATATGATCGAGGTTTCGGAAGTTCGAAATTCTGAAAGAAATCCAAAAAAAAAAAAGAAAGAGATAAAACGTTTCTGCAGGGGGGCAAGCCTCCCTGTACCTCCCACACTCCCGCTACTTAAATATACCAACTCTGAGATCGCACTACAGTGAGGAAAATGGAAATCTCCCATTCCATGCTGTATGCAGATCTCCATTCAGAATTTCAAACTTCTGAAACCTCGATCATATGATCTCGACCATATGACTTTCAAGATTTCAGATGTTCGAGATTCTGTAGGGAACCCATATATATACATATACATACATATATATACATACATGTGTGTGTATATATAATATGTGTGTGTGTGTGTGTGTGTGTGTGTGTGTGTGTGTGTGTGTGTGTGTGTGTGTGTGTGTGTGTGTGTGTATATATATATATATAATATATGTGTGTGTGTGTGTGTGTGTGTGTGTGTGTGTGTGTGTGTGTGTGTGTGTGTGTGTGTGTGTGTGTGCCCCATGTTCACACATGAAAGCCTATAACTCAGGCACCCTTTTGGCATATGTTTGAGCCTGGAAGACACTAGTACTAGTAGCTGTGAATGTTAAAAATTGGTTCATAGGTTGGTACTAGGCTATCGGCCCTAGAGCCTATACAAGTCTAGCCATAACAGTTTCCTGGCTATTTCTTCCCACAATATTTACTTCCCTGGACCCCTGTCTAGCAGGGCGAATGACGTGATCCCAGGGGTGAATTTCCTATCTCCCATTCAATCGTCAAAGTTTCTTTTGAAGAGGGCCAAAGAGGCACTCTGCTTGACATGTATGGGCAGTCTATTTCAGAGTCTGGGGAGTCTCTGGGTCAGGAACCTATCCCTCCAGCATGTTTTGTTCATTGTGATGACAAGGTTTAGATCCCTGGAGCATGTGGCTCTGAGGGATTTGGATTTCTTTAAGTGTAGCATGTCCAACAGCTCTGGGTTTGACATTGCCTTGTACATTAAGCAGAGATCACCTCTGAGTAGGTGATACGCGACAGACTGTAGCTGGAGTTTTTTTAGATTGTCAGCATAGGGCATCTGCTTTAGGCCTATGATTCTTTTAGTGTGGTATTTTTGTGGCCTTCCCAGTTGTTGCAGATGTCTTGAGAGGTACATACCAAATGGGGCGTTGTATTCTATAATGGGTCTAAAGAGGAATGAGTACAGTGGGACAATGACCTCCTTTTTTCTGGATGAAAAGCCCTTAGTGATGAGGTGTGCCATATAGTAAGATTTCCTGACTGTTGTGGTGATGTGGTTATCGAAGGTGAGACCACTGTCCACCTGTGTCCCTAAATCTCTTATCACACTTTCGGTGTTTAGTGTACTGCCACCTATGTGGTAATTCACTGTTACATGTTTTTTCCCAAAGGGGATAACTATACATTTCTTGGCATTAAGCTTGAGCCCATGGCTCTGGCACCAAGCATCTGTTTCTGTAAGGCCCTTTTGTAGAATATCCACATCATTTGGGGGTTCAATAATGGCTCCCAGTTTGCAGTCCTCTGTGAACTTTGTTAGCCAGAGTCCCTTAGTATTGGCCTGTACTTCAGAGAAGTAGATGCCAAACAAAAGCGGTCCCAGGACTGAACCCTGAGGTACTCCACTTGTCACTTATCTGGAGCTGGATTTGAAGTCAGGTACATTTACAGTGTGCGTTCTGTCAGTAAGCCAGTTGGCAACCCATCGAGTGATGTAGGGATTAATGCCCAGCTTAGTAAGTTTGAAAATGCAGAAGAAGCTGGTTCAAAAGGGGAAAGGTTAACATTTTGAGAAAATAATTTAGGTCCCAAGGAAGAAGGGTGATTTTTCTGGTAGACCTGACAAGTAGGATGCCTTTAAGGAACTGTTTGATCTCATAACATAAAGAAAGGGGAGAGAGACAGTACATAGGCTGAAAAATGGCAGATAGATGCACCTTGATAGAGGTGAATTTTAGACCTGAGTTGAAAAGTTCACACAAATATTTAAGGATAATGGTTATCTCTGTTTGTCATGGGTCCTGTTGTCTGTTGTGGCACCATAAAGAAAAACATTTTTATTCAGAAGTACAGTATAAGATTTTCTTGTTGCAGGTTTTCTTGCCTTCTTTATAACATGCAGCACATCCTCCTAGTAAAGGTGCATGAAAGGAATTATAAGCCCATCATCTAAACTGTGAGGTTCAGAGTCATTAGATTCAGATGAAAGAGACCTTCTGTTGTGTGAGTAAGTCTATCCTGTGGGATAACTTTTGGGGAACAGACTAGGGTATTAAAAGTAAGATTGGAGTAGAAAAGGTGTCCATAATGGGATTGCCCTTTACAAAGTGAAAAAGAAGGGAGAAGTAATGCTGTGTGGGCCAAAAGGGAGTCACCAATAGTATTTTCCAGACCATCTTTCTGAACTGTCAGAAGAACCCCTGGAATGAGAGAAAAGGGAGAGAGGGAATGCATACTTGAATTTTCTTTTCCCCTGGAAAGAGAAGGTGTCCATTTTCCAAGTTGCCTTGCTTGGGGTTCTGAGCTGTTTATTCAGAGTAGAGAAAAAATGATTTATCTGAGGAGTTTCCCCACTGATGGCTAATTCGAAGAAAGAACTCTCTGTTTCACATCCATTCATGAGCGTCTGCCTTTGATATGCTTATGTAATCTGCCACAGAATTCTGATCTGATTGGATCTACATAGCTTGGAGCTAGAGATTGCAGTGAATTGCAAAGTCCCAAGCTAGCACAGCAATTCTGAAAAGGTTACAGGACTTTGATCCTCTTGCTTGTTGATATACCACATGACTGTGGTACTGACTAAGATTTGGAGAGGTCCTGCAGTCCAGAGGTAATGGAAGGAACTAGTAGATAAAATGTGGGGCTTTCATTTTTTTATGTTTATATGTTTTTCTTTCTTGATTGGACCAGACTCTAAATTTTGATCTCCTTTGAATAGGACCACCAGACAAGGTCTAAGGCATCTGTTGAGATTGTTTGAACAGGGAATGAAACAAGGGGAGAAACTCCTGGGTTTAATCTTATCTGATTGATCCACCAACAGAGTCCTTTCCTTACAAAAGGCAGGAGAGGATTAGAAACGAGAGGGGTTGACAGTATCATACCCAAATGGACTCTTAGAATATGACATACATAATCATTTGAATTGTGGATGCCATGAACCCTGGGATTCTTAGATCAGAGATCAGAGTCTATTACAGAGGTTTTTTTTTGAAGATTTGTGAAGTATTGAATGTAGGCTATCAGGAAGAGGTTTATTTTTCTTGAGGAAGAGAGACCATCATGCAGAAAGCATCCAGAAGACACTCCAGGAACACCAGACATTTGGAAAGTTCCAGGGTAAATTTCTGTATGCTTAGACTGAATCTTGAGTGGAGAAAGAGTTTGGTTGTGAATTGCAGTTCTTCAAGAATCTTTTGAATTGAAGTGGCTTGTATCAGAAAATCATTAAAGTATGGATAGATACACATACTTAGGAGCAGGCAGGAAGCTATAACAGGCACTAAACATTTGTTTGAAAACTCTTGGTGCCATAGATAGATTAAAGAGTAAAATAGTAAACTGAAAATACTAATCCAAAACCACAAACTCTTTTAAGAATTTTCTGTAATTTGAATGAATGGGGATATGCAGATAGGCATCCTTCAGATTCAAGTTAACCAAAATGGCCTGAGGAAATATTAAGGGAAAAAGATTTTAGAGGATCAGCATCTTGAATTTTGTTACTTTTAGGAAGGTGTTCAGAATAGATAAGTCTAGGAATGGTCTCCATGTTTATTTTCTTGGAACTAGGAAATGTCTAGAATAAAAAGCTTTTCATTTTTGATTGAAAGGGACAGGTTCTATAATCATTTAATAGAACAGCTCATGCAATAATGGAGAGACTGAGTGCTGTTGGTTTGAGAGAACTTGATGAATCCCTGATGGAACTGGAGAGGAGTTCTAATATAGCTTGTACCCATTCTCTGTTTTCTCCAAAACACAAGCATTGGATATTACTTTTCTCCAGGTGGGGAGTCAGAGAGAGAAAGAGAATCTTCTTTTTGGAAGTTTGTGGAGGGTTTCATCTCAAAAGGATCTGTGTTGGGTTTATGAATAATGATTGATAATGGCTGATTTACATGAAGTAAGTATATGATTCTATCAAAATTACAGCTATATTCTTATATTGTTTACACAATTGGGAAATCAACCCATAACAGCAAAGAGCTTCATCTGTTTTTAAAATGTATATATGACTTCAAAAATTTTCATTAACAACCTTGTAATTTAAAAACCTTTTTTTGACTGAGCAATGATCTCAGTCTCTCATAATTACTAAGACAGCTTATTGCTTTTTCACTAATATATGGGTTAAGATTGGCATAAATATTTACAAAGCCTTGATAAAGCCTTCAGAATCTGGACAGGTTTGTTTGCTAAGCTGACTTCTTTAATATTCTGAGTATAATTATAAATTTTATGTATTTTTCCAAATACTGGCAAGTAATATAGAGGGCAACTAACCTGTTCTGCACAATGAGTAAACATTTTTGTTCAGATTTAATAAGCTGAAATTGTAATATTTTCATTCTGCCCAAGAAGTTTTGTTTATGCTTTCTTGTGGATATGCATTTAATTCTTTGATATCTGCTTCATTATTGGATTATTGTTCTTTGTGAATAATGGAGGCTAATGTAATTTATTCTCTTCTTCACTTGAAAGTCACCATTTGGAAATCATGAGGTATCAATCTATGTGAATAGTTATTTATAATTTGTTCTGCTTTTAATTTTTGCAGTTCTAGTAACTCTGTTATCTAAGTACCTGTCTGGATTTATTTTCTATGTCCTTTTTTTACTTAAAAAATATTAATCTGAACCTGGACTGTGTCTATAGAATTATCTGAGAAAGCTATTGGCTGATTGTTTGGTTCACTAAAAATAGAATTAAATTATTAGAATTCAAGTAGTCAATCAATGACCAGAACTTATATACCTGAGTATAAAAGGCATGCAGCTTTTAATCTATTAATTTGTCCCTGAATAGATCAGTGAGTTTGCATGTATTAAGCAATTTTACAAGAGATGATACTTTTTCCTTAGTGAACGTTGCAAATAGTTAATTCTATCAGAATTATTATCAATAGTTAAGTTCCAGTAATACAATTAGATACTAGGAAGACATTTAAACTATTCAGAAATTTTAGTTAAATATTTAAAAAAAAACATCCCCGGGATTCATTAAATCCTACACCGAGTGTAGGAATAGTGCAACAGCTGATGCATGGAACATGGCCGCCAAGCGATTCATTAAAGGGCTCCCGGGACGTGCGCAAGCATTCCTAAATGGACACCACTGCCTAATGCTAATTACCTCATTTGCTGGTGAAAACTATGCAAATGAGGTGTATTAGTGATTCAGCAAGCAGGCAGGTATCCATGCAGGAACAGTGTAAGAAGCAGAAATGTGTTCAGTTACTAGATGAACACATTTCTGCAAATTAGAAAATGGAAGCATGACAGCTCGAAATAAAGCATATACTATAATTAGCAGGCATCCCAATGGCCAAATATATGGCAAATGGCATGAGAAATAGTTTTCGTTTTTTAAAATAAAACTTTTTTGGTTGATCTCGGCCATTTAAGCATAGGGCAGTGGCGTACAAACAGGATTGTGCCGAAAATATAAAAAGGGGGGGCAATTTTTACAGAAATCTGAATTTTGCCATTATAGCTAATGGCATGTAGAATAAAAACAATACAACGGAGTAGTGGTTGCTAAGGAGAAAGGCCCAGCCTAAGTGTGGTAACTAAGGAGTAAGGCAGTGGTGTATACAAATGAGGGGATTTATACTGAATCACAAATGTCTTCTAAGTGTCAGACTGCACCTAACCATGTAAGTGCTCTAACACCACTGTGTAGACAGGAGGAGCAGCTAACATGAAAAGGAGGTGTGTCATGCTTGCTGTAAGCACATTGGAGCACAGTGGCCCATATTTGCCCTTAGCTAAGCACAGCTAAGGAAGGGAGGGTGTCTGAGGCTGTATTGTCTTATTCCATGAAATGCAGAGTGTGTTCACATCCAGGGATGGCCGGTTCTGCTTAAAAGTGTTTACTTTAGCTAAACACCGGGCCTAAAATAAAAAAAAAAAAAAAAAAAAAACACAGGGAATAACAGAACTGTTTACATTTGAGCACTGGGTATGTGCGGCACACATCGGGGCTTAAACAGGCAGGAAATGGGAAGGGGAAACAGTACAAGGAAGGCAATCAAGGAGAACTACCATAGCTGGCAGGTGAAATGTATCAGAATCAGACAATTACACAGGTACCAGCCCAGCATACTACTATAAACTATACAAACACCTTTCAGTCTGGTTTTTCCCACAAACTCTACACCACTAGTGTACACATTCGGGGGAATTTTAAACTGACAAAACTAATAAAACATGTTAGGGGCTGATGTTGCCTTGATCTATCAGTATGTACTGGAGACTGAGGGTGGTGAGGAGAATAATGCTGACAACCAACTCAGACCGAGGAGGAGGAGAAGAGTGTTCAGACCCAGGGTAACCTACCAGGGGCTACATGATCTGGAGATAGTACAGGGCTACAGGGTGGACAGGAACATACTTCAGCAACCTGTTGAGCTGTGCCAACCTTGCCTCAGATTCGGAACCAACAGAGGGGAAACCATCCCAGTTGATACCAAGGTATGTGTAGCCTTAAGAATACTAGCTACAGGTACTTTTCAAAGACCAACTGGGGATATCATGGGGGTCTCACAGACATCTGTGTCCAGGATACTCCACCAGTTCCTAGATGCCATGCGACAACATGCAGATGAGCACATTTACTTCCCCAGCACCCATGAGGAGAGGACCAGCAATATGCGTCTCTTCCACCATGTAGCAGAATACCTGGAGGTGCTGGGTGCCATAGACTGCATGAACATCCATATCAAAGCACCATCCAGTAACCAGGGTAGGGTCTACCTAAACCGCAAGGTGTTCCACTCCATCAACTGCCAGGTCTTGTGCGATGCCCAGGGCATTATCATGAATGTGTGTGCTGGCAGCCCTGGAAGCTATCACAACTCCCACATCTGTCATTCATCATAGCTGTACTGGGTGTTTGCCAGTGGGGGCATCCCATATGGCCATCTGGTGGGGGATGCTGGCTATGCACTGGGCCATGGCTGATGACACCCATCAGAAATGCACACACCCACACAAGAATGCCATAATGAGGCACACACACAAACCAGGATCATTATAGAGCATGTGTTTGGGATGCCCACGTCACGGATCCACTGCCTTAACATATCTGGTGGAGCCTTGCAGTAATCTCCAGCCACATGTGCACACATGTTCATAGTATGTGCTATGCTACACAATATGATCATGTGGAAACAGCTGCAGCGGGAACAAAATGGGGAATGGTCACACAGCCCCTTACCATTGTCAAGGTCTCCACAGGCACAGAGGGACTTGGAGGAGGAACATCCTGTGCCTGCCCCTGTAGGTAGATGGAGGCTTGCCCAGTATGCCCTGTCCTTGGCAAAGAGGCAATGCACATGCACTGACACTGTAGGACTTGAGGGACTGATCTCTCTCTCTCTCTGACTTGCGCACACAGTAAAATGGATGTCAAACATCACACCACCTATACCTTGCCATGTATAGGCAGTGTATTTTATGCATATGACATAGTCAGCCCTCAAGCAGCATCCTCACAACAGGCTCAGGCACAAAGTAAGTCAGTATCCTTAACAAAATAAATGAATGGAGTGGAATGTTCTGATAGCATATCTATTGTATTGATTCAAGCATGCAAGGGAATGGGGTGGCTTACTGGGATGGCAGCAGACAACTAACAGCTCTGTGGGACAGCAGGAAGTGTATCCCCAGTACTGGCCTACCCACACTACTCAGTATCACCCTAGTTGACAAATACCACTGCAGTATATGTGGTGAGCCAAATAACTGGGGGAGGGGTCATAGGTCACATGCATGGATGTCAAAGTGGGGGTCCCATAAACACTCCCAGCCTCACCCAGCAGATCATCTGTAGAAAACCATACAGAAATGTCTGGCAAAGGCCCCCATATGATGACATCCATGAAATCCCCACCTGCAGACTTTTACACAGTGATATCACAGCAGGTCTGGCAGTGGTAGTATGGCTTTGAAAGTTAAGAAGTCTAAAACTACAAATGTTTATGCCAGAACAATCTGACCTGTGGTTGATACTGTTATGCCTGTAGTCTCAAAGATAGGGCATACCGCTATGCTAAATGGGACCAAAATGTTAAGCAAATATCAGCACAGTCTCTGCAAATGTGTATTGTGTACAGATGTGTCACCCCCCCCCCCGTAGTCCCATAGAAATGCAGTAGCATGTCTCTAGCCTTAAGCAGCATCTAGCCATCAACTTGAGTGATGGCTCAACATGAACAGAAAGCAATTGTCAGTAACACCCACAGTCATCTTACTGGTGCCATCTCAGGGTTGTCAACTGCCGGCAGCCTGGGAACATATGATCATCAGAATGCACTGCCTTGCTACAGATGGCCTGCATCTGTCACACCTGGCCTACAGGCCTGTGGCAAATGTCCATGCCTCACCCACAGTGCCCTGTTAGGGAGTGTCATGGGGTCCATAAAACCAGCATAACACAGTCTACAAAATGCAAAGAAAGACCATGCAGCTAACTGCTAGGAGAAAACCTGCCAGTGTCAGAGAGATAGAAATCTGGACAAAGCCATGAATAATGTGGTGAAAAAGGTCCAATGAAAGGGACACATTTGAAATACTGCTCTAATAATGTTAGAAAGTTGATGGAATGATTGTAGTAGCACAGAATGTCTCATGGGTACAAAGTCTAAAACTGCAATGTCAACTGTCAGTAATATCTGACTTCAACCCTGAGTGACTTGCAAAACACTTTTACTTGAAAAACACACTCTTTTGGGTAACCAGCAAGATATGCATCATGCATGTGAACATTCTGCGATACTCTGTACAGTCGACAGGCAGGGCTAGGAGTCTAAACATGTGAATGCACTCATTGCAGGCAGTCCTAACCCTGGAAGTTGGTGACATGTCTGCACCCACAGAACCGTGGCCCACAGCCATGGGGAGTAACACACCCTTCCCTGATCACTCGTTCTATGCAACATCCTGACCCCAAAATGTGGCCATACCAGCAAAATGAGGTGGGCCATACATATATGTGAGACACACACACACACACCTCCAGGCTGGTCAAACAGTCTGACACACACAAGAGCCTCCAAGTGTAGTCAACTTATGAGAAGAGCCCTATGCAAAGTAGTGGTAGCTATAGGCAAACATATCTGACCCTGGACACCCCCCACATGTCTTATCCTCTACAAATCTATCTGGAGTATGCCTGTCACTCTGTTCCTGTCTGACTTAATATTACCCAAATGTGGACTGGAAATCGGACCAGGCCAGAACAGAAATACACAGAGATTCCACCATTGTAATATATCCCCAAGGTGCTGGACCATGTCCGCAGCTCCAGCAGTCAATTCCTTGTAAGCACACCTCTCAACAGGCTGGATTGTGCAAGAATGCATATAATTTGACCCATAGTTTTGGTGTGTGCATCATCCATCCTGTATTCCTCTGGTAAATCACTGTGATGATCTGAGGAGGTATGTCATGAAGTACTGAAACAATACATGTGTCAAATGGCATATATCTCAGATGCCTACTAAAACAAGCCCTGTAACCCTAGCAACCCATACCTTACTGAGAGAAACAGTCACAATTACTGCATGGCCCGTTGTCTCACCATTTTGATAGGCTATCTCCAGATATCCTGCACCAGCAGGTTGAGGGGTATGGTTGTGGCACAAAACAAACCAGACTGGAGTACAACAATCCCTGGAATGGAGTCCCACATGCACTACAGAAGGTCACACTGGGCATGCTCATTGAAATGTCAGTAGGATCTAGGAATGAACAGGCCTTCCCCACCAGGTACACTTCCCATTGCCCTACTTTAGCAGTCCTGAAGATGTCTGTCACCATAGAAGTCCCTTTCATCAGACTTCAGCCCTCTATGCTCTGTGGCACATGTGATAACTGTGTAACACTATAGTACAAATAACTAATTAGGTAGGAGTTCTAATCTCAGTTCTGGCAAAGTATGTGTGTGTTTAGAAGTTAAAGCTTTTGGGCCCATTCAAACCCAGTATACTTCCCCTTTCCCTACTTCAGCAATCCTGCAGATATTATTCACCTTAGAAGTCCCTTTCATGAGACCTCAACCTCATAAGTTCTGTGGCATATGCGATAATTGTATAACATTATAGTACAAATAACTAGTTAGGTAGGAGTTCTAATCTCAGTTCTGGAAAATGTAAAAGTGTATGGGTTTAGAATTTAAAGATTTTGGGTGCACTCAAACCCAGTATAATTCCCCTTTCCCTACTTTAGCAGTCCTGCAGATATCACTTACCTTAGAAGTCCCTTTTGTCAGGCCTCAGCCTCATAAACTCTGTGGCTTGTGCGATAACGGTGTAACAGTGTAGTACAAATAACTAGTTAGGGAGGGGTTCTAATTTCAGTTTTGGCAAATGTGTATGTGTAAGTGTTAATATGTGTAGTTTAAAGTATTTTGTTACCTCTCTCACCCAGTACATCACCCATTGCCATACTTTACAAGGGCTGGTGATGTTCCTCAGCTTAGAAGAACCTTTGGAAAACCTTCACCCTATAAGCTCCGTGGTGCATGAGATATATGTCTAACACTGTAGTAGCAATAAATAGGTAGGGGTTCTAATCTCAGTCCAAGTAAGTTTGTGTGTGTGTGTGTGTGTGTGTGTGTGTGTGTGTGTGTGTGTGTGTGTGTGTGTGTGTGTGTGTGAATGGTAGCCTGTCTGTGGGTGGGGTGTTGTGTTTGTGTGTGAACCATATCCATTGGGGAGTGGGTTCTGCTACTTTTTGCTGTTGCCCACTCAGTACATGTCCCAGTATCCATATTACAAGACCCACAGTTGTCATCCACTGTAGAGAAACCTGTAGACACTCTGCAGTCCTATAAGCATTGTGCCATGCACAATAACTATGTGACAGTATGGAAGAGATAACAAGATAGGCTGACCTTCTAACCCTTGGATACCACTCCTCACTTAGGAATCATACACAAACACACTCAGGTAGGCAGCCACCCCTACATCAGTAGGTGGCCTGCAAACCAGCTCATAGATAGAACCCACAGTGTGAAAGCAGTGTAGTCCATGTCAGACTACTGAACAGTCACTAGTGGAGTCCCACAGGTTGTGGACATGGGTTCCCTCATGTTTGGGATCCACACCTCTGAGGACCAGCCCAATACAAAGGCACCCTGGCTGACTATGTTTGCAGATGACTACAAGGTGGGTGCTATTATTACTCCCCCACGTGAGGTTGGCATCCTCTACAAACACCTCTCTGAGACCTATGACTGTTGTCGGAACCCTGGACATAAGCTCAATGCCAGATGATGTGCCACCATCCCATTTGGCTATGACATGGTTCCCATAAATTAATACATTGATGATAGTCCACTGAACACTGATGCTGGTATAGGTTCATAGGTTCATAGGTTCATAGGTATTATATACTATCATTCGTCCAAGGCATTTATAAGCCTAGCCCAATTTTAATGCTACGCCACCCCTTATATGAAAAAAAAAAAATATGTTTAGTTTGTTGTTTTGTGCTCTAGCAGTGACCTCTGAGATGATTCTGATGGGTAAACCTACGATCTCCCATCCACAGATCTCCGCTGGTGCTTGAACAGACGGGAACAGAGTCCCTCATGGTGCAGGCCTTTATTCACAGCATATTTTGTTCCGGCAGATAAATTATCCATCCCTCCAGCACGAATTATTTATATCCGTCCTAGGTTTAAAGTCGCTTGCTCTAGTTTTTTGGTGGAGTGGTTTTTTGGTTTTGGGATTTTGGATTGGCCATCGGTTGGACACATGGCTGTATTCATGTCAGGTATTGTACAAATAGCAGACGCCTGAGCAGAGCTGATGCTACTCAGTTTCTTCGGAGAGCTGGCATTTGGGTGTTCCTTTTGACATCTTTGGTCCTTGGTGAGGAACTTTTTTGTCTCTGAATTGCTGGCAGATGTCGGGTGAGAGATGTCCCGGATGTGGGCATTGTAATGGGCATTGTAAAAAATTTATCATTGGTCTGATAAGTGGGCTAGGCTGAAACATCACACATGATCATCATGTGATGAATCCCTGGTGTCTCAGGTGGGTTAGCAGTCAAGTGGAGTGTCAAAAGAATAGCAATGTGAAAAAGAAAGAAAGGGTCCTGGATAACCTGGGTGTAGTGCTTATTTTTTCTTGCCCTCTAGGCTTAGTGGATATATACCCAAGTAAGGGGGTTTTTGCCTTTTTTTTCTCCGGCATGCGTACAGCTATTGGGCTTACGCTTAACTTCCATGGCCCTCCTGTCTCCCAGCTACATCCGTGTCCAGGCATCTTTCCACTGGATATCCGTTGCATGCACTCATTTTCCACTATGGTCATTTGCAAGTCAGTCATGGACTGTACAAATAAAACCTAGTAGAGAAACATGTTGGGCCTCTGAGAAGGGAGTTGACCCTGTGGGCACAGGACCTGGCTGAGGGATCGATTGACTGTGCCAGCACCACTGTCTACTGGCTTGGAGTCTGACAACCCTGCCAGCAACTCTTTGTGTTACATTCTGTCATTTTGTTTTTCAACCCCAAGTTTTTGGACAATGGTAAAGTGGGTATTGTGTCGTGGGGTTTCAAGTCTCCCCAGGGGTAGGTCATCGAAGGCCTCCTGCAAGGCCGCAAGACTGCAACCGTAAGTCATTCTGTTTCAAAGAAGTGATGGCAAAAGTGATCGTTTAAATCAACAAAGTGTCACATCCAATGTCTGCAAGTCCTCCCAGACAGAACTGGGAGCACAGGCTGACAGTGAGCTCTATGGTAACCACCACCGTGCCACTGTCTTCCGAAATTCCTTCCATGTGTCACTTCTCCTGACTCTGGGTGTTGAATCAGGGAAGTAAAAGGACAGTGTTTCCATGTACACTCTCCTCAGTAGGCCAATCAATGTGTACTATGGCCCATTTGCCATATACCCTACTGTACACCAGCAACAACAGGAGAGGCTGCAAATGTTCCTAATAAAGAGGATCTTAGGTAGTATACACTTGCCCCATACGGACAGACTCCAACAACTGCATTGAATCTCTGTCTCATATTGGCTACTTAGGTGTGATCTCTGCCTGACATATACAGCCATGTCTGACCCATCCCTGTCAAGAATGTTACGTCTGACCCAACCCTGTCAAGAATGCTACATCCGAGGAAACCAATCAGTCCACACAACATGCCCCAGATACCTCAACCCCATCCTCACAATCAACAGGACATGCTGGAAGGACAGATTCACAACCCAGAGACTGACCACACTATGGAATAGATGCCACATACATTTCAAGCAGAGCAAATCACTGGCCTGCTTCAAGAGAAATTAGGAGGAGTGGATTGAGAATAGAATACTTACCTGGGGGATCGCTCCAGTGACTATACTCAGTAGACACACTGGGGAGTATTGTCAGGTTGCATGATGCTGGTGTTTTCCCATGGGCTAGCATTGTAAAGCCTCCATGGCCATTTGCCATGTACACACCAATGACTCTAAATGCATGGACCTCAGTACTGTCAAATTTGTGTGTGTGCATTAGTGTGTCTGAAAGTGCTTGTGAATGTGTAAACATGTGGGTGAAAGTAGTAGGTGGCCCATCTCACCCAGTACAACTACCATTGCCATAGCTTGGAGGTGAAGACATGAGTACGGGCAAGATGTGGGTGGCGGGAAAGATTGTCATGTGTGATTTGTGACAAACAAGTACCATTAAGAGTGATAGGGAATGTCTACAAGAGGGTAGTGAGATCAGCTATGTTATATGGGTTGGAGACATTGGCGTTGAAAAAGGAGGCACAAGTCAGAGGTGGACATAGCAGAGTTACTAATGGTATGATTTGCACTGGGTGTGGCCTAGCAGTGCCACAGTCATTGTTGTGCAACACACACTCCAGTGGTGGTCATATGTGAACCATCCTTTCCTGGGGTGACTCAGGGCCCTGAACTGTGTTCTATGTCACTGCAGACAGACACAGTTTCTACGGCCATAGGTTCTGCTCAGCAATATATCTTTACAGCATGTGTTGTTGAGACATAATATTGTTTGAACTTCCTATTTTCCATGTTTACATGCCCCCTACTTCATTCCATTACAGGCTTAATTGTTTGACATAGCTGTGTTTTTTTTATTTTCAGTTCAGTTGGTATACTCCATCAGTCTCAGTGTGTGTCTCTCTGTTTGATTCTGTATGTGTGTGTCTCTCTCTGAGACAGATGTAGGATATACATCTGTTTTGTATAGGAAGCATCTTGCCTTTAGTAGGTGATGCTCATGAGCAGCTGATGGTCTGTGCACCACTTGGAGTCCCCTACTTGCTGATTGCATGTGGAACAGCTGTGGTATCATTCCCATACCCAATAGCATGGAAACATACTCCTATAACTGAGTACTTCATGTAGGCATTGCCCCCTTTCCTTGCCTGGGAGGAGAACTTCATGGAGGTGTGTGACGAAAAGCATCACAGAGTGTAGTTGGGAATACTTCTTACAACAAACACTGTAGAGACAACCCAAAAAAATGGGGGAAAATGTTCCAGACATGGGAACAGAATGTAAGTATTGCTGTTATACAGTTGAAGTAATGCTAGTTTGACAGGGTTTGTGTGGATATGGCTGCTTTGCATGAATTTAAGTCTGATAGTGTTATGTGGTTGACATAACTCTCAACTTTAGGGCTATCCACAGACTGGGCAGAGTTTGGACTCTTACATTTGGTGTGTTACTCACACATTTTCTGGCCTTCGAAATTCAGTAGCATACTCTGAGGATTGCAGTCAGTAAATGGTAACAACCATGTGTGTTTCTGACTTCACACCCCTCAGAACAGATATGTTACAACAACCCTGTTACACCAGCAGCTTTCTCAGTTTATGACAGCAATAGGTCAATAATGCCCCTGTGTTTGGGCCTCTACCCCAAGTATGTCAGGCTTTGTCTAGAGGTAATGCTGTAAGAGGTGTATAGGTATAGTATATAATTATATAGTGACTTCATTCCAACTATCATCCCAGTGATTTATCAGACTGCCAGACATGTTACATGTAGACAGCCTTATATATGAGGAAAAAGCCTAGATGTTCAGTCGGACTCTCTACAGTTGAGAGGACTGTAAATGTCTGGCAATTGTTGACAGACTGTCAGACAGTAGCAGCATTGTATTGTGAATGTGTTATTGTAGTGTAGTGGCCGATATAGTAGTGTTGGTGTTGATGGTTCTATCTGATGACCTTGCATACTGCTCAGCTTGCTGGTGCTCTGTCAGCTGTATATATGTTTGTAGGGCAGACACAGACACCATGCCACAGTCATCAGAGCATCAGACTACACACTATAGATTGGGCCATATATATATGTAGTGTGTGAGTGGCAAACATGCTGATGATTGATTTTCTTTCTTCACACAGTCGTCATGCACTTTCACACTGGTGTCTGTTGGTCAGTGCTGTTACATCCCTGTAGTGCCTGATATATCTGCAATTACATGTGTATTCCCCCATAGCAAAATTGAGTTTGTGTTGTGTCAGTCTGCCTGTAGTTTAGAAAGTACTTGGTGACATGCCTAGCAGCTCACTCCAGTTTCCCTACTGTGATGTTATGTCCTGATATTTATCAGATGTACTGTTGCCTGGCCCCCATATGACACATCAGTGGGATGATGTGAAGATTTATGTCAGTGAGTAGTGGAGAGTAATTTGGTTCTGGACTTGGGCTATTCCAGTCAATATGTGGTACAACATACAGGAGGGTGTTACTGCATCAACTGTGTCACATTATCTACTCCAGTATTTGGGATATGTTCCCAATTTCATGGCTTTACACCCTTCTTGGTCAGGGTTGGTCCAGATTTGTTGCACTAAGGGGTTATGAGCATACCTCTCGACTGGCCAGATTGTTTCAGACTGTCCAGGATTATTGCTCATATGTATGTTCTGTTCCACAGAATAATTATTTTAATTTCTCTGGTAAATCACTGTGATGATGTGAGGATTTCTGTCTGTAAATAATGACATACATTTCAATTACAGTACTTACATCCTTCTGAACATGTATGCTGACACAAACCCTGTTACTGTAGCAACAGTCTGCATTTATAAGTGCAGTACTTACATTATGTTCTTGGACCGTTGTCCACCCATTTTGACAGCCTTTGTCCAGACGTATTGCACTAAGAGGTGTAGAGGTATGGTGCTGGGTATGACTCCACTACATGTTATGGGTGTGTGTGTGTGTGTGTGTGTGTGTGTGTGTGTGTGTGTGTGTGTGTGTGTGTGTGTATATATATATATATATATATATATATATATATATATATATATATATATATATATATATATATATATATATGGGTCTACCTGACAAGGTCGACAAGCCACAACATCGACAACCAGTTTACCGACACCACAAGGTCGACAAGCCACAACATCGACAACCAGTTTACCAACACCACATAACCGACAGTTTACAAACACGTAACCTGACATGCCCAACACACCATAATAACGACAATCAACAAACAAAACAAATCCCCTGTCCAAAAAGCTCACACACAATACAAGCACACCAAAATCTTTACAAACCCACACTAAACCTCACATACACAACTATCTACAACCTTAACCCAAACCCTAACCCTAAGGTCCGTCACTATCGCACACTTACCTAACCCGCGCCCTAACCCTAACTCACTTAACCCGCCCCTAACCCAAAGACTATCACTACCGCACACTTACCTAACCTGCACCCTAACCCTAACTCACTTAACCCACCCCTATCCCTACAGACCGTCAATATCGCACACTTACCTTACTCGCACCCTAACGTCACTACCGCATACTTACACAGCCTTTTCCCATGTCGGTGTTCTCAGCGTCGGTGTTTTCATCCGTCGGTCTTCTCAGTTGTAGATCTTCTGGCGTTGGTGTTCTCAGTGTCAGCGTTCTGAGCTGTCGACGTTGTCAGGCTGACCCATATATATATATATATATATATATATATATATATATATATATATATATAAATATAATATATATATTTCTTTTAGATATATCTTTAATGGTATAGTTATTCCTTTTTATATCTGTACATATGTTTATTTAACTATATATGTATACATTCTATGCATATTTGTTTTTATATGTATAGCTCCACATATCTGATGTATATATTTTTAATATTTATCTATCACCATACATATCTGTATGTGTATATTTATATATACTAAACATGACTGATTCCACAGTGTTTATTACTTAGTATTCTATACCTATACTAAAGGATATATTTGAAAAAAGCAGCATTCATTATTGCAACTCAGATGATGTAGTGGTAAATTGCCCTGACTATGGTGTGCAGGGTCCTGGGTCCAAGTTTGGCAGTGATGCTTGTTTTGTTGCTGGGCAGAACAGTCGCTGATTGAGACAGGGTGATTAAGGCAGTTTTAAGCAGTTGTAAGCAGGTGTGCGTGGGTTTGTATGATGGTAAGCAATGCCAACACATGGTTAAATGAGAAACTGCTTAATCTGTGTAGGCATCGCTTAGCATCATGCAAACTTGCTTACTGCTGCTTATTGCAGCTTACTCCAGCTTAACCCATGCTAAAGTCTTTAAAAGAAAAGAAAAAAGGGGTGATAGGAAAGTGGTGAAAAAGGGGGCATGCAGAGGGAAAAACAATATGAAAGATTACTAGGGGTGTGTAGGGAAGGTCCATAGCTGTCCATCTCTGATACAACAACAGCTGTGCATTTGTACAGAATTTGCAGGTGAATTTAGACACTCAAAGCCCTGAGAGAGGAGTGAGGACAACAGTAATGTATTGTTAAGCCAAATAGATCAGATTACATGTGTCCAGTGGGCATGTGTGTGAAATGAACATCTATGTATGGGGCAGCAACATTTTGTATGGGAACAGATTGACCTTTTTTATTTTTTATAAGTGAGAGTGGGATGTTGAGGAAGGATAGTAGGTATATTTGGGGAGGTAGGTTGGGTAGGAAGACAGGCAAGGCAGACAAGACCGCAGACAGGGGTGATATATGACACATGTGGGGGGTAAACACCTTGGAGAGGGAGGGTGGTAGGGAATCAGATGCCCACGAGCCCCCAAATGGATACAGTAGGACTGAGATCCCCACCCATGGGCAGTCACCACTGCACCTTCATGGCCCCGAAGGTGGCTGTGCTGGGGGCTGAGCAGGAGGGGCAGGCTGACCCTCAAGATGCACTATGTGGGGGGGGGGTGGCT
Organism: Protopterus annectens; assembly: GCF_019279795.1. Taxonomy (NCBI): domain Eukaryota; kingdom Metazoa; phylum Chordata; order Ceratodontiformes; family Protopteridae; genus Protopterus; species Protopterus annectens. The sequence continues at coordinate 1,847,278,610 of NC_056728.1, forward strand.
AGGATGTAGACTGGTTGGCAGCATCTTTTCTCAGCTCTGCACTCAAAATATATTTCTGACAGGAATTTTTAAAAACTAGATATTGTAGACAAACCTATTTTGTTGAATTACTTCTACTAATATCACTAGAAGTCTACAGTGCAAAAAAATTGGTTTTAAACATTATTTTTCCTGTCAAAAACAAGAAGGAAGGTATCTAAATCTACTGAAAATGAGCTTTTCTAAGCATACCACACAGGACCAGACGATGAAAAAAGAGATACAGTCTTTATTACAAGACTTGTCAGTGAAATTTGACAAAATGAATACCAAACTGGACACTTTTGAGGAGAGATCTACAAAACAAATACAGCAACTACAAGAAATAATGACGCCACAGAAGTCTCAAATAGCTGACATAGAGAGATCCTTAAATGACACTGAGGGCAGACTCTCAGAACAAGATCTTCAGCTACATTTTTTATCACAACAAAATGCTTCATTACAAAATAAAATAGAGGATCTAGAGAACAGTTCCAGATGAAATAACCTTCGCATCTATGGGCTACCAGAGAAAACAGAGGGAGGTAACATGGTGACTATCCTTACTACCTGGTTACCAGAAGTTTTAAAATTGCCTGAAGCTCTTCCTTATGGAATTGAAAGAGCCCACAGATCCTTAAGAGCTGCTTCATCAACCATTAAATCAAAAAATCACCCGAGATCAATAATAGTAAAGTTTTTTTCATCACAGGACAAGGAACTTATTTTAAAAACAGCATGGTCAACTTCTCCAGTTAAACACAAAGACAACATAATCAGATTTGATAATGATTATTCTGCTGGAGTTATAACTGCAAGAAAAGAATGTCTCCCTCTGATAAAGGAATTGAAAAAAAGACAACTTAAAGTCCACTTGCTGTTCCCTGCAAGAATAAAAATATTTTTTACTGAAGGTCCTAAAACCTTTGACACTCTGCAAGCAACAGTTTCTTATCTTTCAGCTAATAAAACATTGGATAATGTGGAAGAAATGGATTTCTCCCAATTTGGGGTTAAGTGAAACTTAGAAAAAAATGAATGGAGCACTGCTGACAAGAAGAAGAAGAAACGATAAAAGACATATGAAAAACACAAACATTATTGTCTTCTATTTGCTCTGTAAGGCAAAAAAGTTCTTTGAAAGCATTCATGCTTTACACATGTGTCAGTCTTTGAAACAATATAAATACAAGATAAGCAGGACATTTTATAACTAAAGGAAACAACCTTAAAGAAAGCAAGGTAACATATCTTTCTCTATTACAGTGTAAATACTTACAGTCATGATTTTTCTAACTCTAAATGATGTTTAGATAGTTCATTTATAAATTACCTGCCTTTTACTGCTAGTATAGAATATGATGTATTTACACTGCCATATTAATGTGGTGTGTTTAAATGAGCATGATTCCTTTTTATATTATTTACACTAAGCTGCATGAAATATCTAAACTGATGTATACACATAATAATATATAAAAACTGATAGTAATAACTGTCAAAAAGTGCCTTGAAAAGTAATTATCTATTCTTTGATGCTAAAAGTGCCTTTTTGACTAACAAACAACTGTTTGGCTTGTATATCTGCCCTTAATGTTAAGAAAACTAATAGAAGTTTAATGAGCTGGTGTTCAGTTTAAAAAAAGCCCTAAAAACTTCACTTACTTTGTTTTTGTCTTCCCGCCATGGTCACGAGCTGGGAACTCTTATTTTACCACCCCTGAATGAAGGTTCTTCAGTTAGAATCCATTACAGTGTGTTAAACCTTCTAACAGCACAAAATGAAAGTAAACAGCCATGAGTGATGTCAGCACTAAAACAAGACAGTATGGGTGTGGTGTCAGCTCCTAAGCTACTTAAAGTAACCAGCACACTATTTATGAGATGGCAAAGTGCTTTTACAGTTTTAACAAATATTAAAAGTACACTGAAGTACCTAATGAATTTAGAAGGTATCAACACATACATGACGTTTTATTATATTGTAATATTTGTTATTCATTTTGAATTGTACACATAAACAGCACACAAAGCTTAAAGAAGTATATCACTTGGAAGAAACTGTATGAATAGTTAACACATACAGACTTTACTATAATCTTTTCTGATAAGATCACCCACGTAAATTACTGTAATTTAACTTAATTTTATAAAATTTAATATATTTAAGTCCTTGACTGGAACTATATAACATATTTGTAAACACACTGCAGCTAGTGTACTCAACCTTAAGGATAGTAAGTCAATTAAGGTTCATGAATTTAGCTATGTGTTATTAGGCATTTTAAGGGTAAAAAGGAGTTGCTGTTTAATTATCAAGATACTCTGTAAATATTAAATTGTTCAAGTAGCACAATCATTAAGCAGTAATGAGCAAGAAAAAATCTCAGACTTGCTTATGATATTGTTATTTATATATATATATATATATATATATATATATATATATATATATATATATATATATATAGGAAAGAACTGCTGAATTATAAGTATGCTTTTATTAAAGGCAAGTTATATTAATATTGAACATCCTCACTGAAAATGAATGGTTGTGTAGAGACACAGTAACTCCCATTATATAACCAAGGCTAAAGAGATTGTCTTGTATGTCTAAATTGATCAGCCTTGAACCTTAGATTGCAAACAGACATGCAACATACTTTTACTTATAATACTGAATATATATAATACTGAATATATATTATATAACATCACAAACGCTAAAGCCATTGTCAGCTACATCTCATATCAATCAGCATTAAAATATGATTTGAATAGCATAGGCATTTACTAACATATTGCTGTTGGTACCTGATATGCATATAAGTAACAGGTCTAATTTCTGTCTATGAAAGTAAATACCAGGCTATGTGCATTTGTTAATTATGAAACAAAAGTGTGCTATCTATTCTTTTTAATATCCTATAGGTATGTACTTGTTAGAGACACACACATGCTGCAAAGCTGCTAGTTATTGCATATTCATTAGTATATTTCTGACTGCAGTGTTATAAATATATGGTGTGGCCCACTTGAGTTGAGAATATGTCTCTATATTGGGCATGTTCTCTGTTTGAATGTTGTATATTATCTATAATATGATATGGAGTACCCTCACTAAATTCAAAGAAGCCACAATAGAAACAAATATTTATTAAAAATGGAGAATAGAAGGATGAAGAGAAAAATGAAGGAAAATGGTTGATGGTCATATAAGGTTATCTTTTCCTGTGTATGTAGAAGAGTTGACAGTAATAGGTACCAAACAATTGTGTTATAGCATATTTAAAGCCTACTTTGCTTCTCATATTTTCCAACCTTACAGTTATAATGCTGCAGATAAATCCTGTAATATCATAAGGAGTATGAGTTGCTATTTGACATATGACATATGTGGTACACTAGCGATGAAATATGCCAGTGGCACTAATAAATATATAGGAATTGCTAAGAAATATAGTCTTAAACTATATAATACCAATGCCAAAAACAAATTAGTAGCATTCATACCACTAAAATATGACTTTTTGAATTAAAAGAAAACTATAAGATTACTGATAAATGACAATACAAATGTAACGTTATATTCATTGTTATGAATACTTTCTGATTTAATCAACTTGTGGCATGGTTATCTGATGCATATAATGCTTAACATTTTTTTTTATGTATGTATGCATATATGTGTGACCATTACAATAAATTTGATACCTATGAATGCCACTCACACTATAAGGGAGATAGACAGCAAGCATATTATTTTTAAGATGTATAACTGTTATTGCTACACAAAAGATATATTAAAATAAAAGATTTTCCTTTACAATTTAAACAAAACCAAATAGTTAAATATTAAATCTATGTATAGTTGTGTTGCCTTAGTGTTTTATAAAATATTAAAAATAGATAAAGACTGTATTTAAGTAATCTGTAAAGACAGATACATGTATACTTAAAAGATATATAAGATACTTTTCATTATAAAACTACCATATGGCGGGGCCGGGGGAGGATGCTGAAATGCAGACTTAGAGAGATTGCTTGAATGATTAGATCATTCAAGGATGAGATGTTTTTTCTCATGGAGGGGTTTGGTGGTTGTTTATCTTATATTGTTCTCAGTTATGATCTTGTAATTTACTTTTATTGGGTGTCTATAATCTATTGTAATACTGTTGGAAGAAAAAAGAACAAGTCATTCTCTTCATGTACACACATCTACACATTGTTACGAGTATATGAATATGGATAAAAGCAAAGCTAATATAAATCCAATTGCAAAATGTATATCTCTTAATGTAAATGGTTTAAATAACAGCTGCAAAAGGGGAAGTCTTTATAGATATTTAAAGCTATGTGAAGCACAACTAGTATTTTTACAGGAAACACACCTTACACAGGAAGACATAAATAAAATAAACAATAAAAATTATACAATACTAGTAAGTTCCACCTATAATCAGAAGCGAAGGGGAGTAGCAATTTTGTGGAAAAACACTACTTTAATGCCTAAAATCATAAACACGTTCCATGACAACTCATGAGTGTTTTGTCTAGTGACAATATCTGTCAATGAAATGATATATACATTAGTGAATATTTATTGGATACCAGGACTAGGTGTTAGAGTGGCCAAACAACACTTAGAAGACATTGTACAATATACCAAAGGCAATTTAATCATAGCTGGAGATTTCAATTGCATTATAAAAGAAACTGACACAAATACTAAAACTACACGTAAGAGATGACCTTTAACAAAGTTGTTATCTGAGTTTGTTGAAACTTTTAATATAGTTCACATAAATGAGTATGCTATCCCAGATTCACTATTCTTTACACATTTTTCCCATAGACATAATACATACTCTAGAATAGATAGAGTGTACATAACAAAGGATTTAACCTCTAAATTAAATAAAGTCAAGACAATTTCATGTCCATTTTTGGACCATAACACCATAACGTTTGAGATGGACTTATGTTTCAAGAGAAGGATATCAGTAACAAGAATACCATCTTACATAACAAATCTCAAAGATTTTAAGGAATTTTATATTAAAGAGAAACAAACATTCCTAGATATCAATCTTACAAAAGATGTATCTGAAATATATATATGGGATGCATTGAAAGCATACCTATATGGAAGAGCGGTGGGATGGTATAAAAATAAACAAAAACAGTGGAATAAGGAATTAATGGAATTACAGTCAAAAGTAGATAATTTAAAGCTTGATATTCAAAATGGAAACGCCAACTTAATAAAAGAACTAGAAGATACTAATAAAAAATACTCAGAGACGTTACACCACAAAACAATGATCAACTTAGAAAAAATTAAACTATGTTGCTATTCAATGAACCCTAAAAACCAACTAAGAATAGCAAATAGGACTAAAAAGATTATTAAAACAAATCAAATCAAGGAAATACATAATATAGAAACCAAAAAGAAAGTATCTGATTTAGAAGGAATACTAGAAGCTTTTAGGCTATTTTTTCATAAACTTAATAATCAAAATGAGAAAACAGAAACACATTCAGTATTGAAAGCTTTTCTCAAAAACAATGTTAAAGTTAGGTTATTAGAGGAGCAGGTACAACTAATAGATAAACAAATAACAATGACAGAACTTAAAGCTGAAGTAAATAAGCTAAAATTAAACAAAGCTCCAGGTATAGATAATATCACCCCAGAAATGTTTAAATTACTATCAAATGAGGCTTTGCTGTTGTTATTGAATGTCTTTACATCAGTTAAAATGGTAAAGACATTCCTCCTTCTTGGAAGTACACATTAATATCACCAATTCTGAAACAAAATAAAGATCCCAGTGAATGTTCATCATACAGACCCATTTCACTTCTTAATATAGATTATAAAATTTTTATGGCAATACATGCTGCTCGAATAAAACAATTACTACCACTTTTGATAGAGGAGGATCAAACAGGTTTTATAAAAGATAGGAACACTTATGACAACATTAAAATAATTCTTTCCTTAATTGATTATATAAATGTCACAAAAAACAAAACGAATGTTATTAGCTTAGACATAAATAGCACATTTGATTCAGTGAACTGGGATTATCTGTGGTTAGTTTTAGAAGAATATGGCTTTTCAAACAACTTCACTTTGTTAATAAAATCATTATATGAAAAATCATTGGCTTATATAAAACTGGGATCTTGTCTGTCTAAATCTATTAAAATAACTAAGGGCACAAAACAAGGCTGCCCTCTTTCTCCGTTATTGTTTGGGCTAGTCATTGAACCCTTAGCAAATAATTTACATATGGATAAAAATATTGAAGGAATACAACTAGACAACAGCCTAGAGCTTAAAATTCAACTTTTTGCTGATGATATTTTAATTACCTTAAAAAATAATAATAGCAGTTTAAAAGCATTATGGGACTCAATTCAAAACTTTCAAAACTTTTCAAGTCTTAAATTTAATGAGAACAAAACAAATGTATTGCTTATAAATACTAATAAAAAAGATCTAAATAAAAAATACCATAAACATATCTCTACCGATAATATAATTAAATATTTGGGAATTATAATAACTAACAACCTAGATACTACAATTGAAACAAATTATAAAGAGACCTTAAATAATATTAAAAATCTAATACAAAGATGGAATAAATTCTTCTTTTCAATGGAAGAAAGGCTTTATATAATTAAAATGATCATATTTCCAAAAATTCTTTATGTCATACAAGCTTGTTCTTTGCCACCAGCTAAATCGCACCTAAAACAATTAAATGATTTAATGGTAAGATTCCTATGGTATCCAAAAAAAACAAGGATAACTATGAAGTATCATCTAGATGACTGGGATATAGGTGGCATAGGTTTACCAGACATAGAAATATATTTGCATTCATCCATTATTAAAACAATATCATTATGGCTAAATAGAAAATATACATCAAAATGGAAGCTAGTTCATGAGAGAATCTGGTTAAAATCAAGATTTGTAGTAGCAAATAAGTATACAGATTTCATACCAAACAATTTTCTGTGGCTGATGAAGGAATATATGATGATACATAAGAATAAAAATATAAGTTCCAAATACATTACTTATACATTAAAAATTTTCCAAAATCTTATTAATAGCAATCCTGATATTAAAGCATGGTCATTTCTTTTATATCCAGTAGCGTACACACAAGGTAATATAATAACATTTAATATGGAAGTAGTCAACATGCTTAAAGAAAAGGGATCAATATGTTGGCATCAATTGCTAAACTCTGGAAAACCTCTGACAATAAACCAGATTAAACAGAAATTAAATATGGAAGATAGTTCGTGGTTACATGTACAAGAATTAAGACAGTATATATTAAGCAAACAAGAAACAATGCAACCATCAATAAGACAAAATGTTCCTAACCTTATAGAACATATAATATTACTAATGAATCAACCCATTACTGGAAAGGGATACTTATCATCTATTTATAAAACAAACAAAAAAATAAAACTGCATAATAATGACAAAATATGGAATTATTATAGATCAGTTAATGGACATGTGCCAAATGACAGAGATAAAAAACTAATTCTTCTCTCTCCAAAGCAGACATCACTTTCATTACATTGGAGACTTTTTACATGGCAGCTCATACACAGATCTTATGTAACCCCTCATAAAATGGAACTTATGTTTAAGAAAAATATTGACTGCTGGAGATGTGATTTATCAATAAAAGCAGACTGGCAACATATGTTCTACGAATGCCATTTGATTAAACCATATTGGGATAAAATAAATTATTTTCTGCAAATGGTATTCAATGATAAATTCCAGATTTCCAAATCTATTATTTTGTTTAATGCACCTGTACCTGACTGTGTGCCAAGAACAAAATATGTAATCTTATGGACTCTCCTAGCTATTGCAAGGAAGAACATTACATCAAACTGGAAATCCAAAGCTTCTCCAACTTTAAGCAATTCATGAATATGGTGTCAGCAGTATCGCAATTGGAAATGAACACTATTAAAGGAAGAACTGAAAGAACCACATCATTATACGTAGCATGGCAAAAAGTAACTGAAATACTGGAGAATAATGACTGCAGCAGATTATAATCAGGAAACAATTGTATAGAAAGTCAATTATATGTCATCAATAGACACCCTTGTAAATACTTTATTTTGGTTTTAATGTTTGATATCTGTTTAGAGGTTTTTAGCCTACCTTTTTAAATAATTTCTAAATACTTCATTGTCATAAATAACCTGCATTCATGTTTTCTTGTTTTTGGAAATTAATAAAAATATTTAAAAAGAAAAAAAAAAGATGCACTATGTGGCCCTCAAGCTGGTGTAGCAGATTTCTGAACTCCTTTCAAAGCTTGCTATGCACCAATCCCCAGACCTGACTTTGGGTGATGGTGTCCTATCCACACCCAATCCCGGGGGGATGAGCCCTATCCCCTGAGGCAGTTCCACCTGAAGGTGGTGCAGGACCAGCAGATGAGGAGGTCCTGGGTTGGGTCCCAGATGTGCTGGGGCCTAGTGCCATGGCTAGTTGATGCAGGACAGGTGGATCTGCTGGGAATGGCCTTCCCAGATGTGCTATGGTGTTGCGGTTTTATAACATATGTTGGTTAGTCATGAAAAACACATTCCAGGATTAGTTATAACAGTATGCATGGGTGTTCCCATTAACCCAAAACCACAGATTTGGAACAGTTGCATAACAAACAGAACACATGCATATATGGAACCACAGTGGGCTTTATAACAGCATGCAGGTTACATTGATAGCAACAGGGCACCAATAATAGTATTTGAACAGGGAGAATTAATAGTCAAGCATTTAAATATTTGTAGAACAATAGGACACATGTCCCAACAGTAGGTTTGGTGAAAAACATACCCATTGATTTATGTGTTTAGATTATTAGTGCAGATAGGGTGGGAGAGAGAGAGAGAGATGCCAATTAAAAACTATATAGGCTTCAGTTGGTCACAACTTTAATGATCCTTGCTCTCATCATTACTCTCAAGGTATTACATCACTTTACATTGACCTAAGGCCTTGGGTTAGGAAATATATATGTTTGTACACAGTGTATAATTACAGCCTTCTTACAGCTCATTTATTAATTTTCTTACCTGACAGACCTGTGGAGGAAATTACTGTTAACACACACACACACACACACACACACACACACACACACACACACACACACACACACACACACACACACACAAATGCACAGCTGTTGTTGTATCAGAGATGGACAGCTATGGGTGTGGATAGGACACCATCACCCGAAGTCAGGTCTGGGATTGGTGCATAGTAAGCTTTGAAAGGAGTTCACATAGTCAAGGTCACATAAGTGCACTCATAGTGTGTGTGTGTGTGTGTGTGTGTGTGTGTGTGTGTGTGTGTGTATGTGTGTGTGTGTGTGTGTGTGTGTGTGTGGGCTACTGCCACACTCCACCTTGATTTCTATCTGTCACCCTTGGTGTTGGCAACATTGACCACTAGTTATGACAGCGTGACACTTGAGGGACATTTCTTGGAGGAGACTACTTGGTGTGTGCACTTATCTTGCTGTCATTTGCAGCCTTTGGGTTGAACATTGGGTGTTGTACACAGTGTATAATTACAGCCTTCTTACAGCTCATTTATACCTTTTTTACCTGGCGGACCTGTAGAAGAAATTTCTGTTAACAATACTTGACTGTTTCTACACATATTCATATATTCTTGGGTGAGATTATGCATACAGCTTAATACCAGTCCCAGGATTCGACCATGCCTTTTTGTGCAAAAAGGTATAACAAGGCTGTGTTTCATCACAATGAGCTATTGGGGAAATGTTTTTTTTTTTCTTGACTATTTTCTGCATAATACTGTCTTGTTTGGACAATCTGCTTTGTAATTCTGACATCCATGCATGGCAGATAGTTTTTATACTGTGTATTCATTAATTCACATATTACGTATGGAAAACAATGGTTAACACAACATTACTATTCAGGGATCAGATCTTGGTGCATGGAAAATTTCTTATATTTAATCTGTTTTACAACTCCACAATCTTTCTCAGATGAGCCTCAATTAGTTAATGCTGTCAGAGCCATAGTTTCTGTGCAGAACACATTCAGATTCATACTACCACATAGTAAAGTAAACACAACAGACTGGGGTAGCTTTCAAAAGACATGCGTGTGTAAATGGGTGTGCCTTCGTTGAAGGTTAGGCATCGAGCTGCCACCTCGGCGTTTCATAAAAAAATCTACTGCCAATCATTAGCGGACCGGAGTTCCGCTGTGACGACCCCTTACCAGGAAAAGCCGAAAGACAAACAACTGACACTTTCATTGAGATATATATATATATATATATATATATATATATATATATATATCCTGTACGTCAGTATTACTCTGCTAATGTCTCATTTATTCAGTACAAACAATACACATTTCTAACTACTGGCAGCCTTTCTATTTATTTTACCTAATTAATACAAATCCAAAAAGAAAAAGAAAACTAGAAACACTTTAAGACAACAAATGTTTAATCCAAGTAACTTTTAACTGAAAATGAAGAGATGAGCTGGTCTTAATGATAGTTTTACTTTAAAGCCTTATTTAAATATGCTGCATCAGAAGGTGTAATTAGAGTCATGTGACTTTTTAAATTGTATTTGTAATGTTGTTTAATTGATAGTATTTATTTCGCCTGAAGAAGCCTTGAAGGTGAAAGTGTTTACTTGCGAACTTGAACTTGGATTAAACATTTGTTGTTTTAGAGTGTTTCCAGTTTTCTTTTTCTTTTTGGATTTGATTTTCTGACTGAGAATGGGTTAACTGCCTGACAGCTGTTTTTTTTGGAACCTGACTAATACAAGCCAGATTTGTACTCACCAGCCTCGTGATGCTGCCTTAGCAGCCTACTGGCATGGGGCATTCACGTTCGCAACCCTCTCAGCTGCAGCTGTACAGGAGATAGAGAAACATTTATGCATACCTATCCATCTCATACTTAGGCTGGACTTTGTTACACAATAATTAATAGGTTCATAGGTAGATGGTCCATCTTTTTATGAGTCAGGTCAGCATAATGGTGCTGGACCTGCTCACCAGTCCAAAGGATACCAGTAGCACTGGTGAGGTCACTTGCAAGATGGTCACAGGCCTCTGCTTTGTATTGGGAGCCCTGGTACTGGTCCTGCAGCAGTCTCCCTTCATGGTGTTTTACAAGGAGTCCAACCATAACCCTGGACTCCTGAATGCTCCAACACTGCAGCCAAAAGTGCACACCTTCACCAACACCAACCATAATGCCTGCAGTGATCAGCTACAACTGGTTATGGTTGTATTCCTACCTGCAGTGTTTAAATAGGGCTGGATTACCACCCTTTGCCCTGATTGGCCAATTTTGAATACACTGAGCTAAGAGACGAGCAAACCCACTTAGCACAGATAAGCATTGCTTAAAGGGATAGATGCTAAGCACTGCTTACCAGTGCGCAAATCCACTTAGCTATGCTAATTATTGCTAAGCATACAAATTTAAGCAATGCTTACTCCAGCTAAGCATAGCTGAGCACAATTTAGCATTGTTCAGCTTTTATTTTATGGACTATCAGGATTGTGGGGTTGATTCCTTCTTAATGACATCTTAGGATATATATGTTTCCCTTCCATAACATCCCCCATGTGTTTTCATTACATTATATTCTTTTATGGCTATACTGTATGGGACACTTGTGTTTATATGGGGGTTCCACATGTGTACTACACTGACACCTTACATTTGGACATGCTACACTACCCTGGTTAACAAATATATATTATTTACTACCGATTTATGAAAAAAGATACTTTTTATTGCTGGTTTCATATATAAAAATGAATGAATGGCATTGGGGCTCATGAATGACTACATGCTAAGCAAAATCTCTAACAACTACACTATTTCACTTTGACGATTTTGGCTGTATATTTCTATTTAGCTCCTTCGGATGTTTAAGCTATGCTATACACAGCTGCGTGATGCGCACACCTGCTTAGCTGCACTAAAACTTTAGTGGGGATGGAAAAAATAAATAAAATATTTGTTTAATTTTTATTAGTATAGGGATGTGCACATAGCTAACTGTCATACCTCTCCACCTCTGACAGCATACAATGTGGACAAAGCCTAACATGATGGGAGGGCAAAGAGGACAGATTATAAATATTGCTCTTACAAATTGGGAAACTGATGACTAATAGGTTTTGTATTAGCATTACTTACCTGGAGGATGTGGGGTCTTACACTCATATGTTTGTCATTATTTAATGACTTTGAGCCTCAGGTCTTTGCCAGGACATAAATCTGGCCATTCTGCAGATACCCATTCAGTTGTGGGTATGCTGACAGTGTCCATGGACACTGTTTATCTTTCCGAAGTGCCGTATGGCATTTCCTGAGTGCAGGGGGGCATGTTTCCTGTGTGAGCAATGCTCTAATTTGCCTCCTGCACTCATTCACTGATTGTACAGGTTATACAGCAACATGTCTTCATGAATATGCAAGGCGTTCTGCTGTGCTGCACTGGCATGATCCACTCCATGCAAGAATAGTACTATTCCTGCACGGAGTTTAATGAATCTCAGGGCATATTTTTCTTATTACAAGGGATGTAAATAGAAGCCATAACTATAAATGTATAACTAGGAAACAATTATATTTTACTAATGTCAACTCACCATTACTTTCCACAACATGTGTTTTTAAATTCACATTCTCTTCATTATAAGTGCCACTCATTTACTATCATCTCTATCACAGTCTGCAATAACCTGGCTTATGTACCTCTTGTTCCTATTGGATAGATGACCAGGTTGCATATGCATTTCCTTAATACCCACTATGTTGCTTGCATAATTATAAAATAATTGTCAGAATAATTTTCTTTTACTAAGGCTTTGTATAACATCTGTATAACATTAAAGACCAAAGTTAACAGCTTAACATTAAACAACATAAGCATAAAATGGTTATAGTGATATACTGATAGCAACAATGATACAATTATATCAACACAGAAGAAATCTAGTTTACTTTTGTATTAATCTGATATACAACCCAATGAAAATTAAGCATACATTGACTAAAACATTATATATGAGATGAATTTAACTACCCTTGTTGCCTTGATAATGAACTCTAATAATAGTCACCACTGGCTCTCAAGTTCTCATTCTGTTCGTGTAATCTATTAACTAAACATATAGAAACTAAAATAAGTACTAAACAAGCTCTAATAGTATCTATCAAATATTACCACTAATAAATACACAGACTTTCATACTTTAAGACATGTGATATAAGGCATCATCTCAGTTCCAAGTTAAAAATGTGCGGAAATTATTCTTACAGATAATATATTTTAATATTTATACAATTTAGTGAGCTAACATCCAGGAATGGTGTAAAATATTTAATAAAATGATATACACACTGTAGTTAATTGCTCCAAAACAACTTTTAAATGTGCTGGTATGCAGAATATTTATATTTGAATACCATTAAAGCTTAGCATTCATTGGTCTGTAAGTGTAAGAAGGAAATTAGCAAAAAGAAGTAAAAATATCTGAGCAGCAATAACTGAGTTAACTTGCCAGTTATCTGATTTCAAACTCCAAAGTCAATGCTATCATATTAGACAACAGATACAACAGAAACCAGTAAATTAAATATGTCCACTCCTGAGCCATATATCTTACTTTTACACCCTGCTGGTATAAAAAAATACCAAAATCTAAAAAAACAGTTACTTCTAGACACCATGCACAAATACCTTTTAATATGTAGGCAGCAAATGAGTTCTCACATTTAGCCTCTTCAGGCTTCCTACATACATATTAAACCATCCATTAAAGGTAATTTATATAGTAATTCAACTAATGGAATCAATTATCAATTATTCAGTCTGCATCTAAAATAATAAAACCACAATGCTTTAAACTTTTCTTTTAAAATTGACCTTAAAGACACCATATCATTAAGAGCAAGGCACTTCAATACCTTATATTCTAAAATACACTTCAATTCTATTGCCTCTGTACATGTAATTAAATCTTCCTCTCTTTATAATACCATACAACAGCCATAACATATGATGTAGACAGCACTGTACATACTACCCTGAGTAAGTTGTTTCAAACTGATCTTAATGATACTTGTGAACGAATTATAAAAATATGCCTGTAAGATAACACGTGTTATCTTGTTTTTTAAAATGTTCCTGCACTCAGTCTTATTGAATACCTAGCTCTAATGATATTTTTTCTCCCTACTGTCTATACTGTGTTTTATCTATGAACCCTCTATGCAATAATTATCTGTTCACTAGTAATTGCCTAGCCTCTGAATTTGCTAAATGTGCTTTCAGCTTTGTAATCCAATATTATTGGATAATGGTATACTACTGATGTGCATAATTTTACTTAGGTTCATAGGTAGGTACTAGGCTATTCGCCCTAGGGCCTATATAAGCCTAGCCAAAAGGTACCCTGTCTTTCGCCACCCAAGAAAATTATTTTCCTGTGTCACTGTCGAGCAGAGCCACAGAAGTGATTCCCGGGGTGAATTTCCTATCTCCCATCCAATCATCAAGATTTTTCTTGAACAGTGCTAATGAAGAGCTTTGTTTGATATAGATAGGTAGTTTGTTCCAGAGTATGGGAAGTCTCTGGGACAGGAATCTATCCCTCCAGCAAGTTATGTTTATTGTAGTGACAAGGTTTAGGTCCATAGAGCATGTAGCTCATAGGGATTGGGATTTCTTTAAGTGGAGCATATCCAAAAGCTCTGGGTTTGACATAACTTTGTGTGTTAGGCAGGGATTGCCTCTGAGTAGGCGATCTGTTTTGCTTATTGTACTGAATGTGTCTTTCAACTTTATAATCCAATATGGTTAGATTATGGTATACTACCAATGTATATAACTTTATTTGATTTATTTGTTTCTTCTTATTGTACTGAGGAACTTTTCTCCCCGGATCTCAACTGAAAATGGGCTCGGTACAACCCAGTGCACTTTCCCAGTTAACAAACTGCAAATAATTAAATACTAAGTAAATAAAATGTAAATAGCTGTGCATTTCATTTAATGTATACAATTTAAAATTATTTTCTTTTAGTATGAATTTGATTATAGTTGTTTATTCATTGCTTCCTTCAGAAGCTGCATTACATCATCATGGAACAGGACTGTGAGAGTATTCTGTAGTTTGTTTCAAAAATAAAGACAGATTTTATTTGTGTGTGAACTATCTAACATCCATAAAGTGTACCACATCAGAACCACCACTGTTCTCTTTCCTTCTTGCTGTCTATGACATCTACCAAAACTTGAAGAAATCTGCCCAACCATCAAGGGATTTAACTGAACAGACCTGCTGTTGTACTTTTGTTTCTAGTTGTTTGGGGAATGTTATTTGGATACTGGGAATTCTAAATCACAGATGAAGCTAAACCATGATGCATGTATTTTGACTTTGTTGAATGTTATTTACATCCCGAGGCTTCAGCCATCAGCTGTACATATTGGGAAATAACATCTTCAAAATCAGTTACATTTTATATCAATAATCTGTCTATATAAAACCTGTTTGTATGTGAAAGCAGATAATTAAGGTATTTTAAAAGAAAGACTTTTGTTTGTTCATTTGACAAATAGAGGACAATATTTTCTTTTTGAGATGAATGGTATCCTCACAGTATCAGAGTGACTTCTCCTATCTGCTTTTTTGAAAAAAGAGACCCTTTGGCCATAATCTGCCTTAGCATGATGTTGGTTGCTCATTAAAAGATTAATCATTAACTGAGCTCTTAGTTTCAGGTTATCAGTCTGACTGGTGGCAGGATATCATTATTGCAGGTAAGTAGTGTTTTGATTTGGCAAGGTATCAGATGACCTTCCTAGAAAATACTGTATATGAGTATAAAAAATATTTAAGGTTAGTCACAGTTGTTGCTTGAAGTTGCACTACGTTCAGCAAATAAAATCATGAAGGGTCAACAAATATAACCATACTGTGCAACTGACAGTGTGCAACTTATTTGGATGTGACAGGTGTTGGTCATAAACCCAAGACAGAAGTGCACACTCACTGTAAGATGTTCAGGCCAATTATCATTTTGTATACATATATGAGTCACTCTGGTATGGATTTGGGCTCTGTCACCCCTACACACTCATCAGATTGGTAATAGCAGTGCAAGATTTATTGCTTTTACCCCTGGCTATGACAATGCCTTTGCATCCTAGATATCAACAAAATCAACTATTCATGAATGTCCCTAATAAAAATCCTGTGGCCAAGTGTTAGTCTATGTTACATTATAACCAAAACAAATGGCAATTCTAAAGTCACCAATAACTAGTTATACAGAATGCCCAGGACCACGGTTCTACCTCCTTTGGTATATTTGAAACCAGGAAATCCACGGGACGCCAATAAAATTAACGCTTTTATTCACTCAAACAAATATATATCACATGCGTTTGCATCCTACATACAGGACTTCATCAGACAAACTTCATTTCTTAAAAAACAATTTAAATAGTCTGTTTAAACTACTATTTAATTAATAATCCAATGAAATACAATTCCTAAGAATCAAATTGACAAATCTCTTTGTGTCTCTCATGAATATTAATACCTTTCTATGAAAGTGTCTTGTGCATAAACTTATAAATTCGTTTGTAAACATTTCACATCATTTTATATAAATATTAATAAATAAATAAAAATAATTTACTTTCTAAAAACATTTCATTTTATGCATGTTGAAATAATTCAAGTTTAAAACTCGGGTATGTGAAAATATCTGTTATTTTGGAAATGTCTTTTATACCTATATTTCATGTATTTCTTACCCTATCTAGTGTCCATTTTGGGAAATTACATTGTAATAGTTTGTTTAGATATTGTTAGCTCTCAATTTGAGTAGTGAAGAAATTGATATAAATTCATTCATTCCAGGTTTGTTTCCTGCGTCTAGGTTGACCTGCCACCAAAGTTCCCTACTTTCTAATATTTCCTCCCACAGGCCACCCCTTGTGTCTGGTTTAACCTGATCCAGAACAAAGAATACATATTTAAATTCAGTACAAAGAATGGAATGTTTAAACAATGCATTTGTATTTTTCTTTTTTGTGATATCATAAGCATGTTCGTATATCCTTCTCTTCAATTGTCTCTCCGTCTTCCCCACATAAAATGACTGACACGTCTGACAAATAACCAGATATACGACCCCTTTACTATCACAATTGTAAAAGCCTTTACTACCCAACCATCTCTTTCTACTTTCAATGTAAACTTCCCCTCCATTAATAATATATGAACACTGGTGGCACCTACCACACCTATATGTTCCTACTTTATTTCTATTCCCTTTATTTTTGCTACATCCATTTTTTTCCAACATCCTTTTTAAATTATAGGAATTTTTATAAACTACTTTTGGTTGTATTTTTGTAATCTCTTCCATGTCCGTCAAAGCAGAGAATTTGTTCCATTCTTTATTCATAAATTCCTTTACCTTCTGGTTAGAGGCATTATATTCCACCACTAAACTTCTTTTATATATTTGCTGACCATCATTATTCTTATTGAACTCTAACTTAGTATTTTCTCCTTCACTGTTAATTCCTCTCCCTATAATTGGCTTAAATCTGTCCTGTCTTCCTTTTTCCACTTCTTTCCTAATATTACCTACAAATTGTTCAGGATAACCACGTTCAAGGAACATTTTTTCCCAAATCTTACATTCTAATTCAAAATCATCGTCCCAACTGGTCATTCTTGACCCCCTTACAAATTGCCCTTTGACAATATTTCTTTTGCTATGTAGGGGGTGGGCACTATTGTAGTGTAAGTAGGAATTAACATATGTTTCCTTTCTATGTACTTTAGTCTCATACTTTCCATTTCTTTTATATATTTCAATATCCAAGTATTTTAATATTTCAGTACTAGTAGAGTAGGTGAATCTCAAGAAGTTAGTAGTTCCACTTATGTATTCAAAAAATTCCAAGAATTTTTCGAGTCCCCCTATCCAAAAGATCACAATGTCATCCAAAAACCTGTGGTACATTAGCCAATATTTTTATATTCTGAATTAATAATAAACTTTTCTTCCCATTTTAGTAAAACAATATTGGCATTGGGGCGCATGCCCCATAGACACTCCAGATTTTTGCTGATAATATTCTCCTTGGAACATGATAAAATTGAATTTTAACACATAATCCATAAATGCTACACAAGCTATTTTATCCCTTTGATTAAGTGTTTTATCCTCAAAAATAATCTCCTCAAACATTTCTATCCCTTCCTGATAGGGAATACAACTAAACAAATCAATAACATCAATTGTAATGAATAACATATCTTCTCTATAGTATTCAGGCTTCAATAGGCTCAAAAAGTCCCAAGAATCTTTAAGAATAGTTTGGTTGTTGACCCAAATATGTTTACTTTTATAGTCAACAAATTTGGCCAAGGGTACAGTTTTAGAGCCTTCTGACGAAACTATAGGTCTAAGGGAGGGGTCTTCCATATTTTTATGGATTTTGGGTATCCCGAATATTGTAGCTATTCTTGGTTTATTCACTTCTAAATACCTAAATGTTTTCATGTCTATTATTTCTTCAGTGAGTAAATCCTGTATCAAATTATCTATTCGTTTATACGCTACATTTATCTCATTCAAGGACACAATAGCATAAATTTTCTCATTCCTCAAAATTGTGTTCATCTTCCATTCATATATCAATTTATCCATAATAACTATCCCCCCTCCCTTGTCCGGTTTCATGACCCTAACTGTCGCATCACTTCTTAATTCTTTTAAAACTACCTTTTCTTCCAAGGTTAAGTTTTCATTACACTAAACTTTATCACTCTTTTTCCTCACTCCATCTATCAAAACATTCTCAAAATTTTTTATTTGTGGTAAAAGTGGGGGGTTGTAAATAGATTTTCTGATTAGTCCATTTTCATTTACTTCTTGTTTATTCATTCCTGCCCTTAAAGCCAATATTTCTAAGTTGATTTTTCTTGTAAACAACTTTATATCAAGAATAGTTCTTGTAAAATCCCCTTTTACCATAGGTATAAATTTCAACCCTTTACTCAAAAGGGTAAAGTGCGGTATAGTCAAATTTATGTTACCAAAATTATATATACTAAATTCATTATAAGTATATTTAGTGTTTTCCCTATCTATTACAATATTTTCAAAACAGTTTGTAGCAATTTGATTCTCAGATGAGGGGGTATTATCCATTAATATCTCCCCCTTCCTCTTCTCCCCCCCCAATTCTGAAAATTTTCTCCCCTTTTTTGATTATCAAGTTCATAAACCTTTTCCCCACCCAATGGTGGAAATTCATTGTTATAAACCTCTGTTTCCCATTCAAAGTCACTTCTGTTACCATACCCGTCTTGTTTTTTAATAAAATAGTTGTTACTTTTCCTTTTAAAACCATTTATATTGTACCCTTTTTCTGTAGGTTTGGGGTAACTAATATTATTCTCATATTCACTAATGTCTCTTTTTAACTTCCCCATCTTACGTTGTGTTATGTTCTCACATTTAGTGTCAATATCTCTCCTAATATTGTAAAATCTGTCCCTTTCTTCTTTAATATTAAAAATTAAATCAGTCTTTATATTTTTATCCAATTCTTCAATCTCTTTCACCAATTCATTTTGCTTATTTTCATTTTCTTCAATAATGGCTTTCAAAATTTCAAGCCCACAATTGTTAAATATTTTCACCAAACTTTCATGAAAGTGAGACCCAACAGAAACGTTGTTAGGGTATTTAACCACCCTCAAACCTTTAGGGACTATTTCCCTTTTCAGACACTCTCTTAAGTAGGCATTTTCAATACTGTATACCCTGTACTTCATCATGTAATTATACATTTTGTCAATTTTAACTCTATACGAACTACCATCATTGTGACTAAAATCATTTTGCTTCTTGTCACAAACAGTATTAAATAAAAAGTCCTTTTTAAGCCATTCCTCAGTAGTTTTACTACTTTGCTTATTTGTAACAGTACCTTTGTGCGCTGTACCACCAGCGCTCATTTTAGGTTTGGCCCCAAGTTCGTTATAGGAACCACTTCTTCTCTCCGCTTCATCTATTTCCTCGTCTAAAATCCTTGGAGTGAATGCAGGGTTGAAGTCCGTTGTAACAGTATCATCCAGGTCGCCGGTCCCATAACGGTTACCAATCAGCTCCCTTTTTCTCTTCCCTTTAGGTTGTTCTTTTTCTTCAACCCCTTCAGTCTCCTCCGATAACCGCTTCCTGTTAGTGACAAGATTCACGCAGAAAGGCGTGAGTAAGTCTATCAGCTCCGTGAGCTGTCCAATAAGCCTTCTAGTCTGTCCAGCTTCTTCCTGGCCTTCGCCACTCATACTTTTGTAACTAGTATGTACCAAGGAAAAAAGACCGATAGTCCACCTTCTCGAAACCAAATAACCAAAACGAATGGCAATTCTAAAGTCACCAATAACTAGTTATACAGAATGCCCAGGACCACGGTTCTACCTCCTTTGGTATATTTGAAACCAGGAAATCCACGGGACGCCAATAAAATTAACGCTTTTATTCACTCAAACAAATATATATCACACGCGTTTTCTTCCTACATACAGGACTTCATCAGACAAACTTCATTTCTTAAAAAACAATTTAAATAGTCTGTTTAAACTACTATTTAATTAATAATCCAATGAAATACAATTCCTAAGAATCAAATTGACAAATCTCTTTGTGTCTCTCATGAATATTAATACCTTTCTATGAAAGTGTCTTGTGCATAAACTTATAAATTTGTTTGTAAACATTTCACATCATTTTATATAAATATTAATAAATAAATAAAAATAATTTACTTTCTAAAAACATTTCATTTTATGCATGTTAAAATAATTCAAGTTTAAAACTCGGGTATGTGAAAATATCTGTTATTTTGGAAATGTCTTTTATACCTATATTTCATGTATTTCTTACCCCATCTAGTGTCCATTTTGGGAAATTACATTGTAATAGTTTGTTTAGATATTGTTAGCTCTCAATTTGAGTAGTGAAGAAATTGATATAAATTCATTCATTCCAGGTTTGTTTCCTGCGTCTAGGTTGACCTGCCACCAAAGTTCCCTACTTTCTAATATTTCCTCCCACAGGCCACCCCTTGTGTCTGGTTTAACCTGATCCAGAACAAAGAATACATATTTAAATTCAGTACAAAGAATGGAATGTTTAAACAATGCATTTGTATTTTTCTTTTTTGTGATATCATAAGCGTGTTCGTATATCCTTCTCTTCAATTGTCTCTCCGTCTTCCCCACATAAAATGACTGACACGTCTGACAAATAACCAGATATACGACCCCTTTACTATCACAATTGTAAAAGCCTTTACTACTCAACCATCTCTTTCTACTTTCAATGTAAACTTCCCCTCCATTAATAATATATGAACACTGGTGGCACCTACCACACCTATATGTTCCTACTTTATTTCTATTCCCTTTATTTTTGCTACATCCATTTTTTCCAACATCCTTTTTAAATTATAGGAATTTTTATAAACTACTTTTGGTTGTATTTTTGTAATCTCTTCCATGTCCGTCAAAGCAGAGAATTTGTTCCATTCTTTATTCATAAATTCCTTTACCTTCTGGTTAGAGGCATTATATTCCACCACTAAACTTCTTTTATATATTTGCTGACCATCATTATTCTTATTGAACTCTAACTTAGTATTTTCTCCTTCACTGTTAATTCCTCTCCCTATAATTGGCTTAAATCTGTCCTGTCTTCCTTTTTCCACTTCTTTCCTAATATTACCTACAAATTGTTCAGGATAACCACGTTCAAGGAACATTTTTTCCCAAATCTTACATTCTAATTCAAAATCATCGTCCCAACTGGTCATTCTTGACCCCCTTACAAATTGCCCTTTGACAATATTTCTTTTGCTATGTAGGGGGTGGGCACTATTGTAGTGTAAGTAGGAATTAACATATGTTTCCTTTCTATGTACTTTAGTCTCATACTTTCCATTTCTTTTATATATTTCAATATCCAAGTATTTTAATATTTCAGTACTAGTAGAGTAGGTGAATCTCAAGAAGTTAGTAGTTCCACTTATGTATTCAAAAAATTCCAAGAATTTTTCGAGTCCCCCTATCCAAAAGATCACAATGTCATCCAAAAACCTGTGGTACATTAGCCAATACTGTATATGAGTATAAAAAATATTTAAGGTTAGTCACAGTTGTTGCTTGAAGTTGCACTACGTTCAGCAAATAAAATCATGAAGGGTCAACAAATATAACCATACTGTGCAACTGACAGTGTGCAACTTATTTGGATGTGACAGGTGTTGGTCATAAACCCAAGACAGAAGTGCACACTCACTGTAAGATGTTCAGGCCAATTATCATTTTGTATACATATATGAGTCACTCTGGTATGGATTTGGGCTCTGTCACCCCTACACACTCATCAGATTGGTAATAGCAGTGCAAGATTTATTGCTTTTACCCCTGGCTATGACAATGCCTTTGCATCCTAGATATCAACAAAATCAACTATTCATGAATGTCCCTAATAAAAATCCTGTGGCCAAGTGTTAGTCTATGTTACATTATAACCAAAACAAATGGCAATTCTAAAGTCACCAATAACTAGTTATACAGAATGCCCAGGACCACGGTTCTACCTCCTTTGGTATATTTGAAACCAGGAAATCCACGGGACGCCAATAAAATTAACGCTTTTATTCACTCAAACAAATATATATCACACGCGTTTTCATCCTACATACAGGACTTCATCAGACAAACTTCATTTCTTAAAAAACAATTTAAATAGTCTGTTTAAACTACTATTTAATTAATAATCCAATGAAATACAATTCCTAAGAATAAAATTGACAAATCTCTTTGTGTCTCTCATGAATATTCATACCTCTCTATGAAAGTGTCTTGTGCATAAACTTATAAATTTGTTTGTAAACATTTCACATCATTTTATATAAATATTAATAAATAAATAAAAATAATTTACTTTCTAAAAACATTTCATTTTATGCATGTTGAAATAATTCAAGTTTAAAACTCGGGTATGTGAAAATATCTGTTATTTTGGAAATGTCTTTTATACCTATATTTCATGTATTTCTTACCCTATCTAGTGTCCATTTTGGGAAATTACATTGTAATAGTTTGTTTAGATATTGTTAGCTCTCAATTTGAGTAGTGAAGAAATTGATATAAATTCATTCATTCCAGGTTTGTTTCCTGCGTCTAGGTTGACCTGCCACCAAAGTTCCTACTTTCTAATATTTCCTCCCACAGGCCACCCCTTGTGTCTGGTTTAACCTGATCCAGAACAAAGAATACATATTTAAATTCAGTACAAAGAATGGAATGTTTAAACAATGCATTTGTATTTTTCTTTTTTGTGATATCATAAGCATGTTCGTATATCCTTCTCTTCAATTGTCTCTCCGTCTTCCCCACATAAAATGACTGACACGTCTGACAAATAACCAGATATACGACCCCTTTACTATCACAATTGTAAAAGCCTTTACTACCCAACCATCTCTTTCTACTTTCAATGTAAACTTCCCCTCCATTAATAATATATGAACACTGGTGGCACCTACCACACCTATATGTTCCTACTTTATTTCTATTCCCTTTATTTTTGCTACATCCATTTTTTTCCAACATCCTTTTTAAATTATAGGAATTTTTATAAACTACTTTTGGTTGTATTTTTGTAATCTCTTCCATGTCCATCAAAGCAGAGAATTTGTTCCATTCTTTATTCATAAATTCCTTTACCTTCTGGTTAGAGGCATTATATTCCACCACTAAACTTCTTTTATATATTTGCTGACCATCATTATTCTTATTGAACTCTAACTTAGTATTTTCTCCTTCACTGTTAATTCCTCTCCCTATAATTGGCTTAAATCTGTCCTGTCTTCCTTTTTCCACTTCTTTCCTAATATTACCTACAAATTGTTCAGGATAACCACGTTCAAGGAACATTTTTTCCCAAATCTTACATTCTAATTCAAAATCATCGTCCCAACTGGTCATTCTTGACCCCCTTACAAATTGCCCTTTGACAATATTTCTTTTGCTATGTAGGGGGTGGGCACTATTGTAGTGTAAGTAGGAATTAACATATGTTTCCTTTCTATGTACTTTAGTCTCATACTTTCCATTTCTTTTATATATTTCAATATCCAAGTATTTTAATATTTCAGTACTAGTAGAGTAGGTGAATCTCAAGAAGTTAGTAGTTCCACTTATGTATTCAAAAAATTCCAAGAATTTTTCGAGTCCCCCTATCCAAAAGATCACAATGTCATCCAAAAACCTGTGGTACATTAGCCAATATTTTTTATATTCTGAATTAATAATAAACTTTTCTTCCCATTTTAGTAAAACAATATTGGCATACGTGGGAGCGCATGCCGCCCCCATAGACACTCCAGATTTTTGCTGATAATATTCTCCTTGGAACATGATAAAATTGAATTTTAACACATAATCCATAAATGCTACACAAGCTATTTTATCCCTTTGATTAAGTGTTTTATCCTCAAAAATAATCTCCTCAAACATTTCTATCCCTTCCTGATAGGGAATACAACTAAACAAATCAATAACATCAATTGTAATGAATAACATATCTTCTCTATAGTATTCAGGCTTCAATAGGCTCAAAAAGTCCCAAGAATCTTTAAGAATAGTTTGGTTGTTGACCCAAATATGTTTACTTTTATAGTCAACAAATTTGGCCAAGGGTACAGTTTTAGAGCCTTCTGCCGAAACTATAGGTCTAAGGGAGGGGTCTTCCATATTTTTATGGATTTTGGGTATCCCGAATATTGTAGCTATTCTTGGTTTATTCACTTCTAAATACCTAAATGTTTTCATGTCTATTATTTCTTCAGTGAGTAAATCCTGTATCAAATTATCTATTCGTTTATACGCTACATTTATCTCATTCAAGGACACAATAGCATAAATTTTCTCATTCCTCAAAATTGTGTTCATCTTCCCATCGTATATCAATTTATCCATAATAACTATCCCCCCTCCCTTGTCCGGTTTCATGACCCTAACTGTTGCATCACTTCTTAATTCTTTTAAAACTACCTTTTCTTCCAAGGTTAAGTTTTCATTACACTAAACTTTATCACTCTTTTTCCTCACTCCATCTATCAAAACATTCTCAAAATTTTTTATTTGTGGTAAAAGTGGGGGGTTGTAAATAGATTTTCTGATTAGTCCATTTTCATTTACTTCTTGTTTATTCATTCCTGCCCTTAAAGCCAATATTTCTAAGTTGATTTTTCTTGTAAACAACTTTATATCAAGAATAGTTCTTGTAAAATCCCCTTTTACCATAGGTATAAATTTCAACCCTTTACTCAAAAGGGTAAAGTGCGGTATAGTCAAATTTATGTTACCAAAATTATATATACTAAATTCATTATAAGTATATTTAGTGTTTTCCCTATCTATTACAATATTTTCAAAACAGTTTGTAGCAATTTGATTCTCAGATGAGGGGGTATTATCCATTAATATCTCCCCCTTCCTCTTCTCCCCCCCCAATTCTGAAAATTTTCTCCCCTTTTTTGATTATCAAGTTCATAAACCTTTTCCCCACCCAATGGTGGAAATTCATTGTTATAAACCTCTGTTTCCCATTCAAAGTCACTTCTGTTACCATACCCGTCTTGTTTTTTAATAAAATAGTTGTTACTTTTCCTTTTAAAACCATTTATATTGTACCCTTTTTCTGTAGGTTTGGGGTAACTAATATTATTCTCATATTCACTAATGTCTCTTTTTAACTTCCCCATCTTACGTTGTGTTATGTTCTCACATTTAGTGTCAATATCTCTCCTAATATTGTAAAATCTGTCCCTTTCTTCTTTAATATTAAAAATTAAATCAGTCTTTATATTTTTATCCAATTCTTCAATCTCTTTCACCAATTCATTTTGCTTATTTTCATTTTCTTCAATAATGGCTTTCAAAATTTCAAGCCCACAATTGTTAAATATTTTCACCAAACTTTCATGAAAGTGAGACCCAACAGAAACGTTGTTAGGGTATTTAACCACCCTCAAACCTTTAGGGACTATTTCCCTTTTCAGACACTCTCTTAAGTAGGCATTTTCAATAGTGTATACCCTGTACTTCATCATGTAATTATACATTTTGTCAATTTTAACTCTATACGAACTACCATCATTGTGACTAAAATCATTTTGCTTCTTGTCACAAACAGTATTAAATAAAAAGTCCTTTTAAGCCATTCCTCAGTAGTTTTACTACTTTGCTTATTTGTAACAGTACCTTTGTGCGCTGTACCACCAGCGCTCATTTTAGGTTTGGCCCCAAGTTCGTTATAGGAACCACTTCTTCTCTCCGCTTCATCTATTTCCTCATCTAAAATCCTTGGAGTGAATGCAGGGTTGAAGTCCGTTGTAACAGTATCATCCAGGTCGCCGGTCCCATAACGGTTACCAATCAGCTCCCTTTTTCTCTTCCCTTTAGGTTGTTCTTTTTCTTCAACCCCTTCAGTCTCCTCCGATAACCGCTTCCTGTTAGTGACAAGATTCACGCAGAAAGGCGTGAGTAAGTCTATCAGCTCCGTGAGCTGTCCAATAAGCCTTC
Organism: Protopterus annectens; assembly: GCF_019279795.1. Lineage (NCBI taxonomy): Eukaryota > Metazoa > Chordata > Ceratodontiformes > Protopteridae > Protopterus > Protopterus annectens. The sequence continues at coordinate 1,847,305,433 of NC_056728.1, forward strand.
TAGTCTGTCCAGCTTCTTCCTGGCCTTCGCCACTCATACTTTTGTAACTAGTATGTACCAAGGAAAAAAGACCGATAGTCCACCTTCTCGAAACCAAATAACCAAAACGAATGGCAATTCTAAAGTCACCAATAACTAGTTATACAGAATGCCCAGGACCACGGTTCTACCTCCTTTGGTATATTTGAAACCAGGAAATCCACGGGACGCCAATAAAATTAACGCTTTTATTCACTCAAACAAATATATATCACACGCGTTTTCGTCCTACATACAGGACTTCATCAGACAAACTTCATTTCTTAAAAAACAATTTAAATAGTCTGTTTAAACTACTATTTAATTAATAATCCAATGAAATACAATTCCTAAGAATCAAATTGACAAATCTCTTTGTGTCTCTCATGAATATTAATACCTTTCTATGAAAGTGTCTTGTGCATAAACTTATAAATTCGTTTGTAAACATTTCACATCATTTTATATAAATATTAATAAATAAATAAAAATAATTTACTTTCTAAAAACATTTCATTTTATGCATGTTAAAATAATTCAAGTTTAAAACTCGGGTATGTGAAAATATCTGTTATTTTGGAAATGTCTTTTATACCTATATTTCATGTATTTCTTACCCCATCTAGTGTCCATTTTGGGAAATTACATTGTAATAGTTTGTTTAGATATTGTTAGCTCTCAATTTGAGTAGTGAAGAAATTGATATAAATTCATTCATTCCAGGTTTGTTTCCTGCGTCTAGGTTGACCTGCCACCAAAGTTCCCTACTTTCTAATATTTCCTCCCACAGGCCACCCCTTGTGTCTGGTTTAACCTGATCCAGAACAAAGAATACATATTTAAATTCAGTACAAAGAATGTAATGTTTAAACAATGCATTTGTATTTTTCTTTTTTGTGATATCATAAGCGTGTTCGTATATCCTTCTCTTCAATTGTCTCTCCGTCTTCCCCACATAAAATGACTGACACGTCTGACAAATAACCAGATATACGACCCCTTTACTATCACAATTGTAAAAGCCTTTACTACTCAACCATCTCTTTCTACTTTCAATGTAAACTTCCCCTCCATTAATAATATATGAACACTGGTGGCACCTACCACACCTATATGTTCCTACTTTATTTCTATTCCCTTTATTTTTGCTACATCCATTTTTTTCCAACATCCTTTTTAAATTATAGGAATTTTTATAAACTACTTTTGGTTGTATTTTTGTAATCTCTTCCATGTCCGTCAAAGCAGAGAATTTGTTCCATTCTTTATTCATAAATTCCTTTACCTTCTGGTTAGAGGCATTATATTCCACCACTAAACTTCTTTTATATATTTGCTGACCATCATTATTCTTATTGAACTCTAACTTAGTATTTTCTCCTTCACTGTTAATTCCTCTCCCTATAATTGGCTTAAATCTGTCCTGTCTTCCTTTTTCCACTTCTTTCCTAATATTACCTACAAATTGTTCAGGATAACCACGTTCAAGGAACATTTTTTCCCAAATCTTACATTCTAATTCAAAATCATCGTCCCAACTGGTCATTCTTGACCCCCTTACAAACTGCCCTTTGACAATATTTATTTTGCTATGTAGGGGGTGGGCACTATTGTAGTGTAAGTAGGAATTAACATATGTTTCCTTTCTATGTACTTTAGTCTCATACTTTCCATTTCTTTTATATATTTCAATATCCAAGTATTTTAATATTTCAGTACTAGTAGAGTAGGTGAATCTCAAGAAGTTAGTAGTTCCACTTATGTATTCAAAAAATTCCAAGAATTTTTCGAGTCCCCCTATCCAAAAGATCACAATGTCATCCAAAAACCTGTGGTACATTATTCAATACTGTATATGAGTATAAAAAATATTTAAGGTTAGTCACAGTTGTTGCTTGAAGTTGCACTACGTTCAGCAAATAAAATCATGAAGGGTCAACAAATATAACCATACTGTGCAACTGACAGTGTGCAACTTATTTGGATGTGACAGGTGTTGGTCATAAACCCAAGACAGAAGTGCACACTCACTGTAAGATGTTCAGGCCAATTATCATTTTGTATACATATATGAGTCACTCTGGTATGGATTTGGGCTCTGTCACCCCTACACACTCATCAGATTGGTAATAGCAGTGCAAGATTTATTGCTTTTACCCCTGGCTATGACAATGCCTTTGCATCCTAGATATCAACAAAATCAACTCTTCATGAATGTCCCTAATAAAAATCCTGTGGCCAAGTGTTAGTCTATGCTACATTAACCACATCACATCTATTCATGAAGCCATTGCTACCTATTCTCAGTTACCTGTTGTACCTGTTGTACAATTGCAGTAATTAAACATTGCTGGATTTGAACTCCTGCTTATGTAAGTCCACACTGTAGAGAGATATGTATTAACTGCATTTGTCACAGGAGATTTTAAAGTACAGATGTTAGAAAGCGCATACTTCTAGGTCTGACTTAATTGTTTTAAATGTTTATGCACTCCCTAAAATATAGTTTGAGTGCACAAAATACTTTGGGCATGTTAACTTTCACAAAAGTGTGACACAGCCATATCACCATCTGTTGGGAAAGTCAGCCCCTTCAAATGTGTGCTGTCTCAAACTTGTAGTAAAATTTTTCTTGGGGTGTGAGCAACTAATACACAGTGCTTTATATTGAGCACTTAGATAGGCAGGTACTCAAATCCATCAGTTCCTAACTAGTAAAAGTCTGTGTGCTTTTATAGTGACTGGCTTACTGTTTTAAACGCTTATGTTTCTTATACATATGTTTCTTATACATTATCAGATTTGAACTCCTGCCTATTTGGATACATTCTCTATCAAGTTGTGTGTTAATCACTCGCAGCATAGGATAAGTCTTACTGCAAGTGTAAGATAGAACATATTTGAAGGAATTACATTATAATTGTGTTGAAAAGCAGATGTTTGGAAGAAAATGGATTTAAATTGTTGAAGGAAGCCTTCTCCCCATGTAAATACTTCCCCTGAGTGGAATTGTGCACAGTGGATCTGTTGGAAAAGCAAGTACTACTTGTCAGTATAGCCACACACACAGTCTTACTATTCATTAGTGGCTTTGAACACCTGCTTATATAATTCTGCAGTTTAGAAACCCATGTATTAGTTGCTCATGCCACAGGTGAAGTCTTAACACAAGTGTGAAACAGCACATATTTGAAGGGATGACTTCCTCATTGTGTTGCAAAGCAGATGTTTGGTTTAATAGATTGTGAAACAGTTGGGGAAACCCTCTCCCCCTGTAAATGTTTCTCCTAAATGGAAGTCTGCACAGCATATCTACTGTATAAGCTAGTCCTACTTGTCACTATAAAAAACACAGTCTTACTAGATAGTCTTCGCTGGACTGAGCACTTTCCTAACTAAAGCCAAAATTTAAATAATTGTGTTTTAGTCACTCACATCTAGAATTTTTACAACAAGTGACACGTGACAAGTGAGACAGCACACATTTGAAGGGATGATATCATCATTATATTGCAAAGCAGATGTTTGGCCTAAAATGGATTGACATTGTTGGTGGACTTCTTTCCCTGTGTAAATGTTTCTCCTGAGTTGAAATGTACACATAAGAGCTGTTGGATAAGCCAGTCCTACCTGTTGCTATAGTCACAAAAATTCTTACTAGTTAGTCATTACTGGACTTAAACACCTGCCTAAGCCTACAATTTAGAGAATGCTGTATTAAATGTTAATGCCATAGGAAAAGTCTTAGTTTAAGTATCAGACAGTACATATTTGTAATTTACATCACATATGTTTGGGTGAATGGCCAATGTGGTGTGACAGGCAGACAAAATAGCAATGTGTTGATCACAGCTCGCAACATACTGGAGCAATAACTCATACATCACATCATTCACATAAATTGTTGTGCCATGAATTATATCGATGTATGTCTCATTAAGGTGTATTGAACAAGTATGTGATGGCTGATGATCACAGATGTCAACCACTGGAGTATCACTCATGCATTCCTGACTATTCATCTCAAGATCATTGCATACAATTCTGTTATCCTGTTAATTTTCCTGTCACATACTTTTGTACAAGTATTATTTTATCATCATGCACAAAGAAGTGAGGTTTTACTATAATCAGTGTTGTGGGTACTACAGGCGACATAGATCACATTTATCTTGCTTAGCAACCATTATATACAATTGTGTTGCAACATTCATATTTTAAATTGCATGTGTAGTTCGGCTTCAAATACAGAAAAAAAAAAGAAGTATTATGACCCATAAAGGTAAACTATTCATAATGTGGATTCAGACTCTGCACTGTTTTTGCTGTTATTTAGACTGTATTTCATTAATTCTTTAGATTCATGTGTGTTTACTAGGCTAGTGACCTCAAGGGCCCTTTTAAGTCTAGCCATGCATCCCAAATCTCTAACAAGTTTAGGTACCCTTGATAAGTGTAAGCAGGGGTCTGGGAGATGAACCATTTACAGGTTGTGTGTGTCCATTAGAGACATGGGTACCAAACCAGGGATGAATTTCCTTTCCCCATCCAAACGTCTTTTAGGAAAGTTACATAGCAGATTTATTTTCTAAGTTCAGTACTGTCCAAGGTGCTGACTTAGGTGCACTGTAGCCAGTCTCATTTGTGTAACTGATGTCTAAGTCTTTGCATGTGTGAAATTAAATTTTAAGGGTTTTCTTTGCCACAGTGAGTAAACTGTCATTCGGTGAAGAACTTCACTGGCAAGCACTGATGCACAATGCCAACTATCAAGCAAAGGATAAAGCCAGAAAAAGACTGAATTTATTTATAAATCACTGTGATAATTTCTCATCTTTGTGGTATTGTACAAGTAAAATGTTAGCAGTAAGGATTCCTTATTTGCCAGAGACATCACCTTGTCTAGATTTGAACCCTGAACCTATGGCACGATCATGAGAAATTGGCATGGTTAACAGTTTTTTGCCGCCTGAATGTTTACATATATACATCTGCATAGAAAGTCAAGCATATGCCCTCAACATTGTATGTCTGACCGTTACATTTTGACAGCAGTAGACCCAGTTATGACACTGTTGTCATTTGTCTTGTGTGTGAATGCAATCCTTGTGAGTGATAACAGTAAAGCATGGAAAGTTACAAACACATATCTATAAGAGAAGAGAATATGATTGCCTTTTGTGTGCATGACTTCATTGTAATCTCTTTGTACTTTAAATGTGTTACATTTTGCAATGAATATAACTTTTTTCTATATTTCTACGTTGTGTGTGTGTGTGTATATATATATATATATATATATGTATATATATATATATATATATATATGTATACATATATATATATATATATATATATATATACATATATATATATATATATATACATATATATATACATATATATATATATATATATACATATATAGTAGTAGTAGTAGCAGTAGTGTAGTAGTGGTAGCAGTAGCAGTAGTGGTAGTAGTAGTAGTAGTAACTATAGTAGTGGTAGTAGTAGTAGTAATGGTAGTAGTTGTAGTATTAGTAGCTGTAGTAGTGGTAGCAGTAGTTTTAGTAGTGGTAGTAATATAGTAATGTTGCTTACATAGTATAGCTTGTTCAGCCCCTTGTGCAGATGATGCTTAAGATTGATCTAATCCCTGCTGGGATATCTAACTTAGGCTGCTTATATGTGATGTAAAATGCGTGTTTTGAGGAAACAACTTTTTTCTTTCTACTGTTGGGCTTTAACTTGTTATTTGTATTGTAACTAATTCTTTTTTCATTTGTAGTCATAAGCTTCTATAGTATAGTATAGTATAGTATAGTATAGTATAGTATAGTATAGTCTAATATGAAGTCTGAGACTTACAAGATGAAAGCGCTTAACCATTCTGTTATTTTTTCGTAAAGTGGGCTTCTATTATCTACCTACGTTTTCATGGTGTGTGCTCATAATTTCAAATTGGTATTGTATAGCATAGCTTGACCATCTTCTGGTACAGATGATGGTGACATTGTGTTTGTTTCACATGGAACTGCTTATTTTTGATGCAGAAGTCATGAACATAATGCATATGCAGGCAAAATACTTTTGTTCCACTTAAAGCTTCATAGCTGGTTTGTTCTGTGTTTTTTGCCTATAGCAGTCGTATAGAGTACTTGTGACATTCTTCTCTGGTTGATCATAGTTTGATTTTATTGATGTACAGTACATAAGCATAGACATGAATTAGTTGTTCAGTACAGGTTCATCACTCATCTTTGTTAGTGCTGCTGACAACATCGTAGCCTGGGGTTTCCTATGTCTGATGCTGACAGTACATGAAGGCTGGTTATCTTTGCTTATATCAGTGCTACTGTTTGAATATGCTTAGCTATTTTTTTAAATTAAATTGTGACTGTGTGTGCTATTTAGTGACTCTTAGTTGATGGGCTGATATAATGTGCCTTCATCTGCCATGGTCATTCCTAGCTGGAGGCTCATCATCTAATCCCTCTTCGGTGTCAGCTAGCCCTGCCTGTGGTGCCAGGAACCACAATATCTGCCCTTGGTCACCCATCTGTAACAGCTTTTGGAGCATTATGTGATGTAAAATGACAGATGCAGTCAGTATTGTGGCACAGGTGGCAGGGTACCTCCAAATATATCTCGACATTGGGAACATGATTTAAACAAGACAAATGCAAGCTCTATAATATTTTTTGCATGTGCATGTGCATTGTTGTAACCTTGTTCAGTGGGGTTGTCTGAATTTCTCATGGGAGTCATGAGCCAATGTTCTAGTGCATATCCTGTATCCCACACTAGATATCCTTGTGGAAAGTCCCCCATTTAAAGTCTTGGGTACAGGTCACATGTGTGCCATATTTGGGAGTTGTGGAAACTACCACAGTAACCTTCACACACATTATAAATGATATATTGTGCATTACAGACTAACTGACAGTTTATGGCGTGATAACCTTTTCTGTTTATGTAGCTCTTTCCCAGTTCACCAGGTGGGGCTTTTATTTCTATGTAGGTGTTGTCTATGGCCCCCAGTACCTCTGGAACATATGCTATGGCAATGAAATTATGCAAGGTATTAGATTTCTCCTTTTGGGTACATTGAAACCAGATGTGCTCCCTCCACATGTTGCAATATTGCATTGAGAAACTGGTGGAGTATTCTTGAGGCAGAGGTCTGTGAAGCCCCCACTGTGTCACCTGTGGGTCACAAAAAAGTCCCTGTAGCTAGTGTATGCAATGTTACACATACCTTAGTTTCCACTGGGATGGGTTTTCCAATGAATCTCACTGGACCTCTGGTGAGGATGGCAGATGTCCACTATTTGTTATCCCTGTTATTTCTATTTCATGTAGTTCATGTAGATCAAAATCCATCTGAAAACCCTAGCCTGAGGTCTTACAGCAACTGTAGCAGCAGCACTTTGTATGAAAGGATGTTTTGCATACAAATTGTTTAATGGCTATGGCACCCCCTAGCATTTTTCAAAGTTTCTCTGTGGTTCTATTCCAGCATGTATTGGAATTCAGAGCTAAAGCAAGCTTTATGTGTTCACGTTTGTTTTATAAGTTTCTGAATCACTGTACTATGATTTTTGTTTTTTTTTTTTTTTTTTGCTTCTTTAGCATGTACCTCAGGTATTTATGTATTCATTAGCATATTTGGCTGCTAATTCTCTTATTTTGCAGCTGGCTGTGATGTGTACAGCTGTTTTCTAAATCTCAAACAGCTTGGCTGTCATTGCTTGTCATGCAAAGGAGAATAGCCCAACATGTAGGTGTTCATAAATCCCAGCCTATGTCTTTTAGCATCTTCTGTCATACAGATTGTTGGATTCTTTCACCAATCGCGGAATTTATTAAACTCTGTGAAGGAATAGTGTTATTCCTGCATGGAGTGGTTTGTGTCCATGTAGAACAGCAGTGTGCCTTGAATATGCATGAAGGCACGCTGCCATATAATCTAAATGGACACAAACCATAAATGAGTGCAGGGGGCATGTCTGAGTAGTGCACGGACAATAAACACACCCCCTGCACTAAGAAAGTGCTGTATGGCACTTTCTAAGCTGAACTGTCATAATATTAGAGCTTTGCTTTAATACTATGCCGGTATTTCAGTGTCTGTGGACACTGAAATGATAAAATGATCATTTCAGTGTCTGCGGACACTGAAATAAAAACGGCAATAAGAAAGCAATGCGGGGGGGGGGGTGTTACTAGTTCTGTGACACACCTCCTGCATAAATAAAGTGTGGTATGGCACTTTTGCAATCTGCTAAAACAGGGAATGTGTGCAAATGCACACATAATGGGGGATAAGTCCTTCAAAGGTGAAAACGCACAAGCACAGCCCCACAAACATAGAAGGTTGATAGAGAAAAGGTCATGCAGCAGCTTGAATCACATAAGGGTAGAAGTCTGAAAGCAAATATATGGCAGCATTCCCTCACAGCAGTTCATGTCAACAAAAGCACAAATGATGGGGGGAATCAAACTACATTAGGGACACAACTGAAAAATTACCCCACACACTTTGATAACAGGATAAGTATTAGCAGGAGTTCTTAAAGGATAGAAGCCTGAAAGCCAAATCAGTGCCAGTATTTCATGATTGCACTACAGTATAATACTGTGTGAGCAACAAAATCCGGTTTGCCACTCGCACATTACCCCTACATATACTGCCCCAAGTCACAATGTAGTGGGAATCATGAGGTGTTATGGGACATGTCATGGTCTGCATGTACAAACATATACAGGTGATAGGGAACCAGAAACTGGAGCAGCATGCACAGTCAGATAGAAAGGGCCCATGACACTCGCATGTATCCCCTCCCTACACAGCCCAGATAGCATGTACACACTGCACAGTTACACAGTCCTGGCAGTCTTTTAACAATGGGAAGACATACACATACCTCTCAAATGTACAATTTCCCAGAGAATGTATAGGCACAGGACTCATATCTATGGTCGCTTCCTTGTTACAGATCTGGGGGTCTATGACATCACTGGGATAGTAGCAGGAATGAATGCAGTAAATAATGGTACTACATACCTCTGAACCTCTTAGTGCATGACATCTGGACAAAGCTTGACATAATTGGGGGACAGAGAACCAAACACAGGGGTATATTGGAGATATTGCTGTGGTAAATGTAGACAGCTGCTGGTGTAACCAGCTTTGTTGTAACGTATCGTTTTTGAGGGATATGAAGTCAGTAATATCAATGGATGTTAGCATTTACTAACTACATTCCCCAGAGTATCCTACTGATTATCCAAGGACAACAACTGTTTGGTGAACAGACCAAACATATGAACCATGCATCTGGACAGGGCCTAGGCATCTGGGCAGTGTTGAGATATGACTGCAGTGATGTAACAGAATGGAAATCCCCTGACAGCTGCCAAACATGTCACCCAGCACCTTATGAAGCACAGTAACACCAACATGACACTCCCCCACATCACCTCTGGGAAGTTACCCATGCATATTCAAATATAGCATGCACTACAGGGATGGAACTGTAGTGAAATGCAGAGAGTGGTGCAAAAATGTCCACCCAAAAACATTTGCAACGCAGTCACAGCAACATACCAGTACCCAAAATGAACACTAGAGTAGAACAACTGTCTGAATAGACATATCCTGATTGACAGTCACATACTACACCATCATATACTGGCCCAATTCGCAGTGTACTGGGAATCCAGAGGTGTTACAGGACATTTCACAGTCAGCCCCTACAAGCATACAGACATGATAGACCACCAGCAGCTGTAGCAGCATGCAGAGTCAGATAGGTAAAGGATGTATGGCACTCGCATCTTCTAGTCTCCCTACCCAGCCCAACAAATATCTACACACAGCACTGATACACAGTCTTGGCAGTCTGTTCACAATGGCCAGACAGATATAACTGTCATATGCACAGATGTCCATAGATTTACCAGGGTGTGGAACCATAATCTTGGCCACCACTGCATACTGTTAGAAAAATATGTATTAGTAATATGCATGCTTAGTGCATTCGAGGTTTAAAAAGGTTAATAAATTTATTCTGTTCACACTGCATGAATCTGCACAGCTATTAGAAACATAACAAGGAGCATTTGATTTCTGCTAATGTCATGAAAATAATAAGTGTTTCATTTCTACTAGTGTCATGAGACTTAACAAAGAGTTATTGATTTTCTGCTTATGCCATGAGAAAGTACACAGCTGCTAGAAGCTTTGATAAAGAACACAATGGATGCTTGAAAGTAGAAACCGTAGTCAGCATTACTTGTACCTAAGCTAGAAATGTACCTTGAATCTAGGCAAAATGTAACACATATATTACAACTGCACAATTGAAGAATTGAAAGTTTGTGGTGGGCTAAAATAAACCCCAAGGTCAGGTTGTTTTTCTCAAATGTTTTGTAAATCAGCAGTTATTCTCAACTAGTCAGCAATTAGTCTAGTAACATTTTCTGTAGAACAATACAGAAAGCTTGTCTAACTATGTCAGCAATAGAAGTAACATTTCTGTGTGACATAGAAAGAACTGTATAAAAATACCATACTAATTATTAATGTTCAGACAAACCATTATGCCAGCATGCTTTGTCTCTTTGCTGCAAGTTAATAAAGGGTGCCTTGCTTGAACCTTACGTGAATTGGTCTTCGGCGTTTTTTCCTTTGACACATACCATAGCTAGGAGTCTGCCAGGTCACTGGCATGATAACTGGAGTGCAGTTGATAATTAATAATATACCATACCTCTACACCTTGTAGAGCAGGACATCTGGACAATGCATGATGTACTTGTGGGATAGGGGCTGGAAAGAGGGACATATCACACATAATGTTGTCATAAACTGAAATAGTAGCTGGTGTTACACATGTTGTTGTAACATATCATCCCTGAAGGATATGATGTCTGGAACACCAATGGATGTCAGCAGTTGCTGACTACAATCCTCACATTATCCTACCAACCCAACAAAAAATGACGTTGTGTGAGGAACAGACCAAGCATCACAGACAAACATCTGGCCAGTCTGTGGTCCATGTGTATGTGGGTATGCACTTTCACACTGGTGTCTGTTTTTCAGTGCTGTGACATCCCTGTAGTGCCTGTTATATTTGCCAATACATGTGCAATTCCCCCTAGCAGATTTGGGTTAGTGTTGTGTCAGTCTGACTGTAGTTTGGACAGTGCTTGGTGACATGCTTAACAGCTGAGTGTAATTTCCCTAATGTGATGTCATGTCCAGATATTTGCAGGATGTAGTGTTGTCTGGCCTCCATAAGTGTTGTGTATTTCTGACACATCAGTGGGCTGATGTGAGGATTTCAGTCACTAACTAGTGGGAGGTAATTTAGCGTTGGACTTGTGCTGTTTCAGTCAATATTTGTTAGGGCAGACATGATGGTGTTACTGCAGCAACTGTCAGCTTATCTACTTCAGTATTTCAGATATGTCATTATTTCCATGGCTTTCTCCCCCCACTGTGTCAGGCCTGGCCCAGGTTCATTGCACTAAGGGGATCTGAGCCTACCTTGGGACTGTCTGGATTGCTGATGTATGTCAAGGTTTACTGCTCGTATTTCTGGTCTGTTCCACAGAAGCATTATTTTCATATCCCAGGTAAATCACTGTGAGGATATGAGGATTTCTGACAGTAAATGATGACATACATTTCAGTTTCAGAATTCACATCCTTCAGAACATGTATGCTGAAACAAACCCTGTCACTCTGGCAACATTCTACATTTATAAGAGCGATATTTGAAATATGTCCCTAGTTTTGTCCCATTGCCCCCCCCCCCCCTTCCCATTTGGACAGCATTGGGCCAGATTTCTTGCAGTAAGGGGTTGGTAGGTATGGTTCTGAGGTATGACTCCACTACATGTTATTAGCATATATACATTCATATATCTATATGTATGTATATATATATATATATATATATATATATATATATATATATATATATAGATTCTTTATATATATGTGCGTGCATGTGTGTGTGTGTGTGTGTGTGTGTGTGTATCACTATTTATCTTATATATATATTTGTCTATATATACATATATATATATATTATATATATATATATATATATATATATATATATATATATATATATACACACGTGTGTATATGTACAAATATGAGGCCTGCCTGATTCTACATTGTTTTTTCCCTACTGCTGAATGAGCATATGTTGGAAAAAGCATCAACAATCCATGCAGTTTAAATGGTGTAGTGGTACATTTCTTTGAATATGGCATACAGGACCATGGGTTCAAGACCTGGGAGGGCTATTACTTTTGTTGCTCTTACTCCCACTTACAACCACTTACTCACACTAATGCCCACACTAATTCTTTAAAAGAAAAGAGAAAGGGGTGTTAGGAAAGGCAGAGGGAAGAACAATGTGGAAGATAGCTATGGATGTGCAGAACAAGTGTAAAGAAGGTCCATAGCTGTCCATTTCTTATACAGCAACAGCTGTGCATTTGCACACACTTTGGAGGTGAATTTGGACACTCAAACCCCAAAGAGACAGGTGAGGACAACATAAATGTGTTGTTAAACCTGCTAAGCATAGCTTAGCATTGCTAACCACTGCCCAGAGTTCATTCTTATAATCTACCACACTAATGACTTCATTTAGTAAGTGTAAATGATTTCCCTTACATGACATGGCTGTATGTGCTTTCATTACATTAGCAAGGGGTGTAACATTATTGTATGGGACACTTGTATACTCGGGTGTTTTCACATGTTATACACACTTACACATCCATTTTACACCAGCTGTATGGACAACATACAAAGTGTAAATGATTTCCCTTACATGACATGGCTGTATGTGCTTTCATTACATTATGTGTAGGAGCCCATGTATATGAGGGGAAAGCCTGGATTTTCTGTGGGACTGTACAATTGAGTGTATTTCTGGCAATTGTTGACAGACTGTCAGGATTGTGTAGCAGTGTATTGTGAATGTGTTATTTGGCCTGTGTAAGGAGGGGGTAGATGTAAGTGTTTGGGTCCTTTTCTATCTGACTTTGCATGCTGCTTCAGTTCCTGGTGTTCTATCAGCTGTATATGTTTGTAGGGGCAGACTGAGACATGTCCCATACCACAGTCAGGCATCAGACTACACTGTGAATCGGGCCAATATATGTAGGGGTAGTGTATGAGTGGCAAACATGTTGAGATGTTTTTGTTCTCATCCTTGGGTACACTTATCACCACTTCATCCAACCACTCCAAAGTACATCTGTCTCATCCATCACACATGCAATTAGTGGAGCATATGCACTAACAACTGTCATCATTACACCATCAATTCCCAGTCTCCTAAACATCACTCTAAGCAACACTCTTATCACCTCCACAAACACACCTGGCATAATTTTCTTTCAGGTTAACACCTACACCAGTTCCCCTCCCATACACACCATGATAGAACTATTTGTACCTGACACCAATGCACACAGCCATACACCCCTTCCATTTGGTCTCTGGCACACACAATGTATCCACCTTTTCTCTGTCCATCATATCAGCTAGCTCTGTCACCATACCAGTCATACTCACATTAACAGTTCATATCCTCACTACCACACTCCTAGCCTTTCTCCTCTCTGCCTGCCATATGAGCATCAGACATCATCCAGGGTATGTATGTGAATGCAAAGGCTACTGTACTGTAAAATTATGTACATGTGTTACAGCAATATGAAGAAAGTGTCACTAATTTTGGCCCATAGCCTACCATGTATGTGCGGTATTTCCAGATGTCCTGGCCTAACAGGTTGACATGAATGACTGAGCAGCAAGAGTGTAATTACAGTGTGCCATACTGACATAGCACAGAAATGTATAGCAGGTATTGCCTGTGCATGTATGTATGGGTAGGTGTACCTGGCTACCTGATAACAACTGACATGGGATGCAAAATGTCAGTTAATTAAGCTGTACATGTGTGTAATCTTAGTTTCTGTGCATCCAACAAAGTTACACTTCTACAGCTACTGGTTGTGGCATTGCCCTGAGACAGGCATGGGTACTAGAATAAGCATGGGTATCACTTTGAAATTGGAGAGGTGTCCAACTGCGTTATGACCTTGTGTCCATTCCTCCTGCAAACAGATATATGACCACTCACATAGCTGTATGGCCTCAGCAATACCTTACTTGTAAAACCTGTCTTCACCAAAGTAGAATAATCTCCTTTGCTGGACAGCAGCAATGCACAAAGCACATAATGGGATGCTATACTGGCTGTACAGGGCAAAGTAGGATCATGTACCAACTGGACAGCATGTTAACCTTTTTCTGAAAGAGCATATTAGGTCACAGGTGGATTACTGTAAGGCTAACTATGAGTACAAATTGGACACATCCACCAAGGGCAATCACAAGGCCATCTTCACATATATCTGCAGTCTCAGAGGCAACAAACCAACCCACCCTGTAATGGTGGTCAATCACACCACATACACACACACCATAGCTACAGCAAAACTGCTGCAGACAGGTTTAGGTCAAACATCACCCCCCCACTTCACCATCATTATAGGTGGATATGCACAGCACACATACCCCTACCCTCATCATCAAGGATCAAGTGCAAACTACCTAATCAAAGTTAATAAAAGCAAGTCCCCTTGGGACCTGATAACATTCCTGTCTGCATCCTACATGAACCCAGGCATATGCTTCCAGCTCTGTTACACACTGTATGCAAGCAAAGCCTGAGCACCATTGACATCCCATCTGCAAGGAACATGGACACTGTCATCCCTCTACACAAACATCAGTGATTAATGGTGGTTTATGTAATGTACTGCCCCTCAATGTGGGGAACATGACACATCAGGACAAGGAGTACAATGCATGTCCATACAGTGTTGATAGGTACAGGGGTATGATGTGTTCGTAAGTGGTGGCTAACGATAGGCAATATTCATGTGCTGGCTCTGTAAAGAACTCTGGGCAATGTCTGAGGTCATGTGATGTATTTCCCTGTTTGTCTTCCAGGTGCCATGCAGAGGCAACCCGCATACACTTCTGTGGAGACAGCAGCTATCATGGAAGCTGTAATAACACACTATGCTGTTCTTTTTTGGCCATAGCTGGCAAAATCTGTGGGAGCAGACTGCCCTGTGGGATGATCTTGTCACCAGAGTGAACATCTTGGACCACCATGGATGAGAATATGATCAGGTCAGGCACAGAGCAACTGACCTGATACGTCATGCCCGGCAAAGGGCTGCTGCTGTAGCTAGAGACCATACTGCTACCAGTGGGAGTCCAGCCATACAGGCCTCACTTACGGCAACAGAGGAGCTCCTTAACAACCTCGGGGTAGCCCCCACACAACATCAAACACATGAAACACCAGTCGTGGAGGTGGGTGGCACCCAGGCAACAGGTGAAGAGCATGCAGGTAAGGCCAAAGTGCACATCAATGTAGTGAGGTAGCAGTGAAACTGTCTTCGATAGAGTCTCTAGATGCATATGTCAGTGCAAAATGGATTAGTGGGTGGGGTTTTAGTAATGGACACAAATGCACATCTATAGTGAAGGACAGCAAATTGTGTAATATCATAGTGTGTACTGTACCTGTGCAGAAACTTGGCATTCATGTTGTACCAATGCCATATGTGAATCTGCTGACAATACGCCTACCCCACAACTACATAGGTCCCTCTGGTCTGCACATGGGACAGCAGCCTGAAGCTGGTAAGTATGGGATTTTCCTGTTGTCTCTCACCAGTACCCCAGGCATGTTAAGGTCATGCATGTGACCATGCACACAATTGTTACACTCAGCCATTGGGGGATATCTGCATGTTCAGTTGTGGTGGTGTTTACTGTATTGCATCACGGTGGTCATTACATGGGCCTATTTGCAGGAGATGTCACATATTTGTAGCATACCTCACAACCTGTCATTGCAGGACATCTGGACAATGACTGACAGAATGGGGGGGGGGGCAAAGGCCAAAAACTAGGTTCATATTGTATATATTAGTGTTATACAGTGCATATAAATGGTGTACACACCTGTTAGAATGCCAAGTATTTCTGATATACAAAAATGAGAACACAATAGACAAGTTCAAAATACTGCCAACCTATCATGTGACATATAACCTGTACAATTCAGTTGTAAACCAAACAAATCTGTTATGAGAATAATTATGACATATAATCGTACAGCAACCTAGATGCATATGTGTGCACAGGCTGAAGCTAATACTTTGTTGACGCAACTTTTGATATAACTACAGCATTATATCTTATTGGGTACACACCTGCCATCAATTACAGAGACTCTTTGATTGATAGCAAATAATAGTCAGCTGTCCTACCAGGATTATCCTAACATAAACTCAGTTGCCTGCTATAGCAACAACCATGCTCTACATAGAGCTGATGAGGCTGCTAAGGGACCACATTTTTGAGATGTATCAGTCTGGAGAAGGGTACCAAAACATTTACACAGCATTGCATATACCATGGAACACAGTGCAGACAGTCATCAAAAGATGGTGAAAATATGGGGCTACAGTGACATTGTGAAGGAGTGGGCATCCCTCAAAATTCTATGAGAATACAACACCAAAACTGGCCAGGGAGGCTGCCAGGAGCCCTACAGCAACAGTGAAGGAGTAGCAGGAATCTCTAGCAAGTACTGGGTGTGTACTACATGTGACAATAATTCTCCATGGTCTCCATACATCTCACCTATAGGGTAGGGTTGGAAGATGGCAGCCGTTCCTCACACCAAACAATATCCAGGCCTGGAGAAAGTCTAAAAGCAATACATCTGGTCTCCAAAAAGCAAGTGGGAAAATATGTTATGGTCATATGGGACCAAGGTTGAAGTCTTTGGCTACAATTCTGACAGGTTTGTATGGCACAATAACACCACTGAGCATCACCACAACACCACCACCCCCATGGTGAAGCATGGTGATGGCAGTGTCCTACTTTGAGGTTGCTGTTCACAAGCTGGAACTCTGGCTGTAGGCAAGTTGGAGGGGATTATGAACAGTTCCAAACACCAGTCCCTTGTGGCTCCAATCCTTATGGTGTCTGCCACATAGCGGAGGATGGAGAGGAATTCCACCTTTCCACACAACAATGGCCCAAACCATACTTCCAAATCAACAAAAGGATGGCTTCACCAGGACACATGCAACATTCTTCAATGGCCCAGTCAGAGCCCATACCTATATCCAATAGAAAATATGCAGGGTGACCTAAAGAGGGGAGTGCACAGGAGATGCCCTTGCAATCTGACATAGTTGGAAGTGTTTTGCAAGGGAGAGTGTAAAACATTGGCAAGGGTGGCCACAGTGATGCAGCATTTAGCGTTGTCACCTCACAGCAAGAGGTTCTCCAGTTCAATTCTTGGCTGGGGTGCCTTCTGTGCGGAGTCTGCATATCTTCCCTGTGGTCACGTTGGTTTCCTCCAAGTGCTCCGGTTTCCTCCCACATCCCAAAGACATGCTGTAGGTGGATTGGACACTCTAAAATTGGCCCTAGGTGTAAATGTGTGCATGTGTGTGCCTTCTGTGGAAGGTTGGGTGCTGGGCTGGCAACTTGACACTGTAAAACTCCACTGCCAATCATGAGCAGACTGATGATCCACTGTGGCGACCCCTAACCGGGAAAAGCCGAAAGAAGAAGAAGTGTAAAACATTGGCAAAACAAGATGTGCCATGCTGATAGACACCTTCCCAAGAGGACTGAATGCTGTGATGAAATCAAAAGGTGCTTTAACAGAATATTGCTTTAAGGGTGTGCACACTCATGCAACCAGCCTATTGTACCTATTGCATTTACCATATATTATCTGTGACTGATGTGTATGTTCTTCAATTGGAATGCAGAGGTTGTATGTCATATGAAATGAGGGAAAAGTTATGACCTGATTTCTGAGGTCTCATGATATATCACAAAATCCTGGCATGTTAACAGGTGTGTGTACACTTACTATATCCACTGTAAGCTTGGGAAGTTGTTTGAGTAACCGCCTTTGTTTTAACATACATGTACTGCAGGTTATGCAGTCTGTTTCTCAAATTATGACATCAGTCAGTGGCACCATTCCACAGGTCATCCCAGTAATGTATCAGACAAACACAGGAGTTATGGGGAACAGACCAAAAATATGAGCCAGACATCTAGACATTCATCAAAACTCTGTACAGTTGGGAGATATGTTCTGTAGGAGATGCCACAATGCTATACAGGTGAACATCAATAATGTTTACATGGGTGCAGTGTGTGCTAGGTGAAGACCCATCACCAGCTAACACTACTCACATAATCCAGAGGTGTATATTAGTAGTAACAGTAAGTGGAAAGGGCTGCACTGCATGATGCTGAGGGTCTTTCCAGAGTGTGTATGTTATTATCTGACTGTGCGTCGTGAATGTCCTCAGTTGGGTAATGTGAGGTCTGTATAATGACTTTGAGGCACCTCACAGTGTGTGTGTGTGTGTGTGTGTGTGTGTGTGTGTGTGTGTGTGTGTGTGTGTGTGTGTGTGTGTGTGTGTGTGCACCAGCAAACCTTATAGTGCAGGTAGTAATTTACATATGTTGTTTTTTCCTCAAAGGTTGACATGGTGGCCGCAGTCCCTCCCGCTCTGATCCTGATGTCATTGTTTCTGCAGACTCTGACCATGATGATGCTCCTATTGAGGCACAGGTAGGGTTGTCAGGGGCTGAATCTATGCCATCAGTTGGCATCCCACTGTTGTCAACCCCATCCCTGCACACAGTCACAATGCCCACACATACCCCGTTACCAGTGGCCACAAATAATGGACAGTTGGGTGGTGGCATGGAACAGGCTAGTGTGGTGACTATGGCAAGTGAGGGTGTAAGCACTAGCCATAGTCAGAGTGCAGGTGAGTTCCCACTCAAGCAGATGGGCAGGGGTGCTCTGAGGAAGATTGCAGCTGTCATGCTCCTGTTGCAAGTGCCACAGCAACAGTCACCAGATGCATGTTTTGGTCCATCTTGGAGGCACAGGCCTGTAATGAATGTAACACCAGACATATATTGCAGGATCATGGATGAACACATCCCTAGTGTCTGTGGTGATATTCATGAAGTCACTGTGGCCACCCGTGAGTGTACTGAGATCATGGATAGATGGTGGGGGGGAGACCTTGGCACTCCTTGACCGTGGAATATCTGTGCTTGAGTGGTTGGTGAGGGATGGCCAGCAGCCACATGGATGTAGGGCAGTACCATGATCAGCTGAGGGTCTATGTGGCCATGCACCATCCACACCTCTCAACCATACTGAATTCCTTGGTATTTGACGTTTTTTGAGGGCAAAATAATGGGGGTGCCATGGATTCCCGGGTGGCACCTTTAATCCTGATTTTTTTTTGATTATTTTATTGTTTCACTACTTTTAATTTATGGTTGATGTCACCATGCATCAGCGGCTTACAGGGCATGCATGATGACACCAGCTACAGCCTGTTAAACTATTTTAAACTATTTTGGAGGGCAATAAGGAACAGCAACTGCAGATCTGCCTTTGCTGTAAGTCCGTTGAAAACATAACTGTGTTTTATTACTTGCTGGTCTGCTGTTCAAGAGTGGCATAGCTTTTACCCTTTCAGCTGTTTATTTTATCTGCTTCTGCTGTAAGTTAGTTTAGATTTTATGGAACTGCTAGCTAGCTTGTGTGCTGATGTGCAGAGAACGGAACTGTGTTTTATCTGTTGGTAACCATCTGCAAGCCCACCAATGAAAACTGTTTTATATGCTGTGTTGGGGTTCTGAGTTTATTTTTATCTGCTTCTCCTGTATTTTGGAACTGCTACTAGCTTGTGTGTGTTGATATGCAGAGAATGGAACTGCATTTTATGTGCTGGTCTGCCGTTCAAGAGTGGCATAGCTTTTACCCAGTTTTGGCCAAGTTTATTTTTATCCATAGCTTTCAACCTTCCATCGCCAAAATGAGGAGCACTCGCCTTCATAATGTGGAACAAATGGGCAAAATGTGGAACACATATTAATGGCTTACTAAGAACTTTAACTAGAAAGGTCATAGGATGGTTAAAATATGCTGGTTTTACTTATAAAGAAATTCCTTTAATGAATTAATATGATTAATTTCTATTTACCATGGATTTCACTTAAAAAATTCCTAACACTGAATGTGTGACAGACTTTTTCAATGGTGGAACTTTGAGGAACTTCGAGGAACATGAACTTTTTGAACTTTTTAAGACCCCAAATGAGGTATGTTCCTCGTAATGAGGCACACTTGAGAGGTATATATCTGCTTTTTGTAAGTCGAGTCTGTAGTTTGCTTAAAGTTTGTGAAACTGCTAAGGTATATATTCGTAGTTCATAGTTTTCTGTATTACCCTTTCAGATGAGTTTATTCATTTTTTTATCTGATTCTGCTGCTTCAGTTTGCTACCAGCATCTAGTTAGACTTAGAACAGTAGTGTGTGCGAGTATTTGTAGTTCATAGTTTGCTGTATGCTGTATTACCTTTTTGGCCAGTTTTTTTTTTTTTTTTTTTTTTTTATATCTGCTTCCGCAGCTGCTTGTAAGTCTGAGTTATGTGCCAGTATCTAGTTAGAACAGAAGTGTGTGTGTATTGATATGCAGAGAACATTTTTATCTGCAAGTCCGCCGTTAAAGAGTAGCATAACTTTTACCCTTTTGAGTTTATTTCTATTTGTTTCTTCTTGTAAGTCCGAGTCCATAGTTTGCTGAAAGTCCATGGATGGAACCGCTAGTGTGTGTATTTGTAGTTCATAGTTTGCTATATCCTGTATTACCCTTCAGTTGCTGGATGTGTGGGGAAAAAGAAACAGCAGGCATCTCGATTCCCTACATAAAAGATCACACATGAAGAGCTTATCAGATGGAACTCCTTTAATGTGTAAGAGAAGCAACAATTCTACTGCTCATTCTTAGCATCACAAATTGTCATCTTTTCTATCAATAATGTCAACATTGCACTTAAAAATCCCTCATTGGTGTGACTAAACCTCCATATTTATTTTCAAAGAGAAGGTAGTCTCTACCTATCTAGTCTGCAATCAACCATCTAATACTTATGATGTTATATGACTTTATGTTACGTTTGATATTGAAAACAGTTTTTTTTTTCTTTACAAATAAATGGCAGGGCTTTAAAGACTGGATGATAATACCAAAACAATTGAGAATTGTATATAATTATAATTTAACCAATCGCAAGACTTACAGGGATCTGTGCTTTTTAACAGTGAAATACTATAGCTTTCCGGGAATTTAACTCCATGGAATTTATTTGTGAGAAAGAATGAGCATGTGTTGGTTGGTGGGGGGTTGATAGGGTACTTCCAGTAATGTTGGTTTTGTCAAATGGCAGCACATCTCAGAGCAGGTGTATACATTTATTTCATAGGTTCATACTAGGCTATCTGCCCTAGGGCATTTATAAGCCTAGCCAGAGTATGTTTGGCTTTCGCCACCCATTTTAAATGAATTTTGCTATGCCCTTTTTCGAGGTTAGTATACTGTGCCTCTGTCTAACAGTGACACAGAAGTGATACCCGGGGTAAACCTACTATCTCCCATCCACTCATCAAGATTCCTCTTGAAGAGAGTCAATGAGGGACTCTGCCTAACCTGGATTGGGATTTTATTCCAGAGTGAAGGGAGCCTCTGGGTTATGAATCTGTCCCTCCAGCATGTCCTATTTATTTCAGTGCTGAGGTTCAAGTCTCGAGCGTAGCTCGATGGGATTTGGATTTTCTGAGGTGCAGCATGTCCATTAATTCCGGGTTGGACATGGCTTTATACGTCAGGCACAGATCACCTCTGAGCAGGCAGTATGCCATTGAGTAGAGCTGGAATTTCTTTAACCGGGCAACATGTGGCATCTGTTTGAGCCCTTTGATCCTCTTGGTGAGGTACTTTTGGGGTCTTTCCAGTTGCTGCAGGTGTCTGGTAAGGTACATCCCAAAAGGGGCATTGTACTCAATTATAGGCCTGATGAGCGATGAGTAAAGAAGCATGATGACCTCCCCTGATCTAGATGTGAATCCCTTCATGATTAGGTGGGCTATATAAAATGTTTTTCTAACCACTTTGGCCACGTTTGTCAAATGAGAGATTGCTATCAACTTGGGTCCCCAGGTCCCTAATTACTTCTTCCGTACTTAATGGATTACCACCTATGTGCTAATTTGTGGGCACTTTGTTTTTGCCAAAGGGGATGACTATACACTTTTTGGCATTTAGCTTGAGGCCATGGCTCTGGCACCAGCTGTCTGTTTCTCTGTTTCTATGAGGCCCTTTTGTAGGATGCTTGTGCCTTCTGTTAATATGTATTGACACCTTTATGTTTATTTTTGAATTTCCCCACCCTGTTGCCCTCACAGACAGACAAAAAATAACGAGTTTTAATCACTAATACAGACAAAAAATAACGAGTTTTAATCACTAATATTTTTTAAACTGCATTTGCAATATGCCACTTTCCACTTTAAGGTTTAGGAGTCAGTGGCCTTTCAATCCTTCTTTGGAATTGTGTCTGCTTATGTTTTTTTGAAGGCTATAATGACTGAGCACAGTACCTTCAACTATAACCTTGTTATCGTTCAGGTTAAATCTATAGATTTTCATTCTCCGCTTACAATGAGAATCTGTGTGTCTTCACTTTCCTATATAAGCACACCAGTTGTCATTAAAATTGGTTCATGCCCTGCTGCCACCCCTGTCAACAAACAAGGATAATGTTTAACATTTCCATTGAGTCAGCCTGCACCTGGCTAGACTTGAGCCACCACTGTTCTCCTTAGTGGCATCTGTTCACGACAAAAACACGCAAATAAATGAATAGCACCTGTACGTGGAAGTATTTCAGCAGGAGACAAGGGCAGAACTGACGTCCTACATACACAAACACATTAGATAATATTCACAGCATGAAATGCATTTTTTGAGTAAGTCTACGAAACACTCTAAAAATGAAGCAAGTGAGAAGCGAGTAAGTTGATGAATGTTACTTAAGCACAGCACAACAGTAGTGTGCAGTCAATTCATTAACATAGGGTTGGGAGGGTGGCCTAATAAACACAAGGTGCAGGGTTTGAGTCTCACAAGGGATAATTGGCTAGGCTTAAAATGGCTCGCAAGGGCAGTTAGCTTAGTACTAATCTATGTTTCTGCAGTTATTTTTTTTAATTTTATACATTGGCATCTCGAGTGGATATTTAATGGCTCTGTTTGCTAGTGTCTCTGTCTAACTTGTGCGCTCGCCTGCTCTCTCCTTTTGCATCTGAGCTCAGAACGACCGTCTCCTAGCTCTTGCTCTTCAGTGTGCCTCTCTGGGTCTGAGACTTAACGGAGATGTCACCCTTGACTCCTTCCTTTGACCACCTTGAGCACAACAGATGTACTGCCACAGGGATCTAGTCTGTGTAAGGCTACTACCAGTTGCTGCTGAACGAGCAGTAGCAGCAACACAAAGTCAATAAGCTGGAGAATCCGAATGCGTTGAGCCTTTACAAAAGGAGCGGGGCTAGTCCTTTACCTCCTCCACATAAATGCACTGCTTTCATTGCTTTACTGTGGAGTGTGCATTTTCACTTTTCATTGCTTGGATGTATATTTGACATTTGGATCGGAGACCGAGACGAGACTAGACCTTATTGCACAAAGGAGCTCTTCCTAATTAATGGGTTTTTAGTTCCAGAGGTACGCTATTTCCAGATTGCAACATAATAAGGAAAGTTTAGCAGCCTGTTGCTAATAGCTTAGTAGCGTAGTTGTCTGAAATACATATTTATGCAACATTGGCTCATAAACAATAATGGCTTTTACTTTTACGTTTTTGAGTATTAAGACGACCGTTTGTGTATGAATATTAGCAGTGTGGAAAAATCCTAAATAAACTTCTTCTCCCCCCACATA
The DNA here is from genome assembly GCF_019279795.1 of Protopterus annectens. Lineage (NCBI taxonomy): Eukaryota > Metazoa > Chordata > Ceratodontiformes > Protopteridae > Protopterus > Protopterus annectens. The sequence continues at coordinate 1,847,329,428 of NC_056728.1, forward strand.
TATAGAAAGAAGCACCACCGACAACTTTTCCTTGTTAATACATAGGGTTGCCGAGAAATAAATAACAGCTGGGTCATTTCAAAAGGCAGTAATTTAGACAACTGTATACATTTCATTCTTTGTACAGTTATTCGTATGTACTTTCTAAACGGGTCACATTTGCCTCTAATGATAGTATTTTAAAGTAATGACACCAAGTGAAGCAAATCACCACATTTTAATTAAATAAAAATATTTACACAGGTTCAGTGTATCCATTCGGGTTACCTACCATTAATATTGGGGTTCTTCTGCTGTTGTGCCCTTTGCTCGCTTTACGGGGGAGATTTAGTCACTCTGTGGTAGCGCAAGCATGGAGGGATCGTTAAGTTTGTTGTGGTTCTGGAGTTGCGCAAGCGCAGGTGAGAAATTATTTAACATACCTGTTTTTTGGTGTGGTGCTGACATGTGTTGCTACTTCATCATCCTAATCAATGCTAGCAAGTTCCTAACAGTTACATTGGTTTACTAGCTGCATTTGTGTCATTATATTTCAGTAAAAAATAAATAAATTTGTTGGTATATTACTGGCAGGAAAATATATTTGGTGATAACACTGCACGTGCCGGCAATGTAGGCAGAAGACGTAGTCAGAGAGTTTCAGCTGAGTTTATTATTTTTTTTGTTATCTACGTCTGCTGCTTGTTAGTTTGCTGGCAGCATCTAATTAGAACAGAAGTGTGTGTATTTGTAGTTCATAGTTTGCTGTATTCACCTTTCGGCGGAGTTTATTTTATCTGCTTCTGCTTCTTGTAAGTCCAAATTAGAACTGAAGTGTGTGTGTGTGTGCGTGTGCGCGCGTGTGTGTTTGTATGTGCGTCTAAATTCCCCAGTTAAGTATACCTGGTGGTTAGTGTTACTCAGTCTCAAAACATGTACCTTAGGTACAAGGAGCAAAAGCCTGAATTCCCTACCCATACCGCCACTTGTGTTAAATGTTCTGCTCATACTTTTGGTCTATTCCTCTTAAAATTTATGGTTTTCTGGCAAATTAGTGAGAACTGATTTCATTAAGTCATGACAGCCATTTAAGTTTCAGTCTTCCTATCTTTCAGGAAATGCATGGTAATTTGGTAACACAAAACATTTTTTTCTAGCAACTTTCCAAGATTATGCAAACAATGTTTAAAATTTGTTCCCCACAATAAATTTTGGCTTTATCCAAATTTCTTGTACTACAAAGCTGAGAGAGAGTTGAGTGTCGAGTGAATTTTACAAGAAGCAGAGAGCTTCAGGGGAAGAGAAGTTTAGTGCGGCTTATATCAAGTCTGCTTGCATTGTTAATAGCGCAACAAGTAGTCAACTTTCTTTTGATGCAGAAGGCTGTGGATTCTACTCCTACAGTATGTAGATGGATTGCTGATACTGTACTGTGCTGTACTTTTAAAGGTGAATGCTACAGTCAGTCCTGAGAATGTCCTCCTTTGGAGGGACACCTAGTAACTTTGTACCTGTTGGCTAACATGTGCAGTGCAAGCTTGACTGGAATTAAATCATCTTCATCAACCCCTCTACTTTTGTTTTCTGATTTTCTACATGGAGTTTGCATTGCTTGTCAGCTTTCAACATCTCTCTCAATTCAATGCAGTTACATTTTAATTTTTATAAAAGACAATTGTATTTTAATTTTATACAAGTTCAAAGTAGGATACATGTTCAAATGTTTAAATAAAACACTATTCTGGTTAGATTTTGTGTTTAATATTTCATCTTTTCTTCAATTTCTGTTTGATTGTGTCCCACAATTCCATTGGAGTGGGTAAGGTTACATCATTATGTATGCAAACTGTATGTTAATCAGCATACAGATTTGTACCTATTTTTCATGGGCCTTTGTTCAGATTTTTGAAGTTTCCAGGTTGAGAGGTATGGCACCATCACATTTCCGTACTGGCAGTGCCACCCAGCACTACTGAAGGGGGTGTGCTGTCCATGCCATGATGCAGCAGGCCATGGGCACATGGTCCTGGCCATTTCCAACAGGGAAGCGGATCCAGCAGACAGCAGTCACCATTGGGGAGTAGTACTGCTTCAGGACTTGGCCCTGGTGGTGCCGATGAGACCCCTGGCAGGATCAGTTCCCATGGCCAGAGACAGTGAACTGTACACCCTGCCATGTACTTCCCACAGTTGTCCAAACTACCCCTGTGTAGGGCGGCCACATGGCATGACTGTGTGCATATAAACACACACACATCACCATCAGACATGTCACCTCCACACACACACACACACACACACACACACACACACACACACACACACACACTCACACACACACATCACCCTTACACACACATGATGTCAACTGTATGGCCCACAAACCCAGACCATACCCTGTGCATATGATGACACCTGTGCCACTTCGCTGTCATCCATTCCATTGATGCAGAGACATGCAAATGTGGGTCTGATGCACAGGGTGAATATAGTACAGTGTAGCTATGTAATAGTATGTACAGTGCTGGCTGCTCGCATTTGTTAGGGGTACACATACAGTTGTATGTACCTTATTAACCAGGATGTATTATTGCTGTCAGTTCCACTGACTAGATATAGTCTGACATGCTGTATTCTGTTTATGTTCCAGGTGTCTGTGTGTCTGTAGGCTGTGGCCCTGCAGACATTCCCAAGAGGGAGTATGGCAGAGTGGGAATACACCGGCCATGTCATAGGCAAGGTTCAGCTTTATATGTACTTGTATCAGGTGTGTATGCATGCAACAGTGTGTGAGGGACACTGTTGTCAGACAGTGTGACCTTGCATACATACCCCTTGTTACAGACAGGTAGCCTTTGGACATGTTAGCTCAGTGTTGTGTAGTACCACAGGCTCATACATACAAAACAGGTTATTGCAGTACTGTCAACAGGTCCCTCACAAGTGTAGCCATTACATTAACTGCAACAAATGTACTGTCAACAACTGCTGGCCCTGCCATTTCTTTCCCATGCACTCAACCCTAATGCAGTTGATGAGGGCATGCATGATACTGTGTATGACAGATTTGTGGTATTTATTCCTGAGTTCATCGGGTGGAGCAGGGAGACAAAATGGTATATCCTTTGCATACACACAGTAAGGTCTGACACAGGGGTTTGCACACAGTAACATAAACACAGTTGGCAATAGACAGATTAGTAAACCTACATTTCCACCTTGATGTACTGTACTACTACATACACATGACATGCCCCACATAGATTATATGCATGCAACATAACAAACCACCTCTTACAACATGTAATGTTCTGAATGCCTTCATGGATGGTGAGTTAACCCACCAGAAATAGGATGTGGATTCATGTATTGCTCCTACAAGCCTGAACAAGTGATAGTGTAGCAGACATCATATCAGCATGATGTTTCAGTCAGGTATGCCTGATGCTGGCATGTGTGTCACTACACTCTCTTTGGCTGATTTGGCAGCAATATCACATACATGGGCATTGGTAAGGAGCACAGACCACATATAGTTTGCAAACATCTGGATATTCCATAGACATCTGTACAGAGGACTGGTATGGTGTGCACAATGGTTTAACATGCTGCACAGGTGTGGATGGTACACAAGTCAAATGGTATCAGCCAAACGGGATATGATCTTCACCCAAAGACACACACACTTGCTAGCATTGAGTTTAGAACCCCTGCCTATCTAGTTATTTCTAGAAACCTTACATTGTTTTTAATTTTTAATTTTCATGTATTTTAATCAAATGTCAATCATAACAATATTTATGAATTCATTTAAGTTATTCAATTTTTATATATAAAAATGGTAAAGACTATCAGAAATTTGGAAGTTTTTAAAAACTATTTTGGTAGGAATTTGGAGGGAAATGTGTTTAATTGATTAATTAAATGGTGTATAAATAGAGGATGAATTAGTTTAACAAAGGACATCTGATGAAGTGTTGTGACATAAACGAAAACGCAGTTGTAAGAATAGCGTTCATGCTGTGGCTTTCCCTTCGCTGTATGTGGTCTAACCTTTCACTTGGATTGTTTGTGGAATAAATAGTTGAATTTTCACGCTGCTTGGTTCTTCCCCATTCCTATACTTTTGGATTATTATTTCTACTACAGTGTTACGCAGTTATCAGACACACCACAGAGCTTACATAATTTCTCCTTGTCCCAAGGTGCTTCTAAGGTGAATGACATCAGCAGCCCTAGTAAAGTAGGGTGACGGGAAGTTTACAGGGTGGTACATAACTCAAAATGGTTCATAGGTTCATACTAGGCTATCTGCCCTAGGCATTTATAAGTCTAGCCAGAGTGTGTTTGGCTTTCGCCACCCATTTTAAATGAATTTTGCTATGCCCTTTTTCAAGGTTAGTATACTGTGACTCTGTCTAACAGTGACACAGAAGTGATACCCGGGGTAAACCTACTATCTCCCAATCATTCATCAAGATTCCTCTTGAAGAGAGTCAATAAGGGACTCTGCCTAACCTGGACTGGGATTTTATTCCAGAGTGAAGGGAGCCTCTGGGTTATGAATCTGTCCCTCCAGCATGTCCTATTTATTTCAGTGCTGAGGTTCAAGTCTCTCGAGCGCATAGCTCGATGGGATTTGGATTTTCTGAGGTGCAGCATGTCTATTAATTCTGGGTTGGGCATGGCTTTATACGTCAGGCACAGATCGCCTCTGAGCAGGTGGTATGCCACTGAGTAGAGCTGGAGTTTCTTTAACCGGGCAGCATATGGTATCTGTTTGAGCCCTTTGATCCTCTTGGTGAGGTACATTTGGGGTCTTTCCAGTTGCTGCAGGTGTCTGGTAAGGTACATCCCAAAAGGAGCATTGTACTCAATTATGGGCCTGATGAGGGATGAGTAAAGAGGCACGATGACCTCCCCTGATCTAGATGTGAATCCCTTCATGATTAGGTGGGCTATATAAAATGTTTTTCTAACCACTTTGGCCATGTGGTTGTCAAATGAGAGATTGCTATCAGCTTGGGTCCCCAGGTCCCTAATTACTTTTTCTGTACTTAATGGGTTACCACCTATGTGGTAATTTGTGGGCACTTTGTTTTTGCCAAAGGGGATGACTATATACTTCTTGGCGTTTAGCTTGAGGCCATGGCTCTGGCACCAGTTGTCTGTTTCTATGAGGCCCTTTTGGAGGATGCATGTGTCGGCTGGAGAGTCGATTATAGCACCCAGTTTGCAGTCATCTGCGAACTTGGTCAGTCACAGTCCTTCTGTGTTGGCCTGTACCTCCAAGAAATATATACCAAACAGGAGAGGTCCCAGGACTGAGCCTTGTGGGACGCCACTTGTAACTGGTTTGGAGTCTGACATGGCTCCAGCAATTCTAAACATGTGGGTTCTGTCCTTGAGCCAGTTTGCAACCCATCTAGTGACATAGGGGTTTATATTTAAGCTAGTGAGCTTATCTATAATGCCCGAGTGGGGTATTGTATTGAAGGCTTTTGCGAGGTCCAGGTAGGCTGTGTGGACCACCTTCCCCTCATCAATGGCCTTGGTAACTGTTTCAAAGAAATCAACCAGGTTTAAGAGGCAGGATCAGCCCTTAACAAAGCCGAACTGGGTAGGATCCAGTGTCTGTAGGTCCCCAATATCTTTTTTTATGAGGTCCATGATGATCCTTTCCATAGCTTTGCAGACCAAGCTAGTCAGGCTTATGGGGCGATAGTTTCCAGGATCCGTTGAGGCACCACCTTTGTGGAGAGGGACCACTGTTGCTGTACGCCACTCTTTGGGTACATATCCTGTGGTAAGGCTGAGATGGAACAGTAGTTTTATGTTTGGGTTTAGCTCTTCTTGGAGTTCATGTAGGATGCAGTCCGGGACACCGTCTGGTCCCATTGATGCTGTGTTTTTTTGCTTTGGAGAGAGCAGCTCTTACCTGAGCATCTGAGATGTCAGGGGGGCAGCACTCTGCTGGGATAGATATTTGCCCTTTTGGTGGGGGGGGAGTTTGCACTGAACCTGTCAGCTAGGATGTTGGCAATGTCTGTGGGTTCGGTGTATTTTTTGTCATTTTGGACCAATTCTGAGGATATCTGGGAATTCCCACCCAGGTTCCTAACATAACTAAAGAAAGCCTTGTGATTATCCTTACTGTCCTGTGCAATTTTTCTCTCGAAGATGGCCTTAGACGATTTTATGAGTGCCCGTAGTTTTTTGCTAACACTGATCAGAGATGCCTTCCCTTTTTGGGATTTTGCTCTATCATGTAGTAGCTTCCTCCTTCTATTGTATAGTTTGTTTATAGCTGGGGTCCACCAGACAGGATGTCTGCCTTTGGAGGATTGGGTCTTGGTTTTATTTGGGATTGCATGATCCAGACATTCCTGAAGGTGCTCATAGAATGCGTTTATAAAGGATTCTGCGGTCTGGGCCGTATTTTCCACAGGCCCAGGGGCTTTGAAGGATTCCACCTCAGTTTTGAGGAGTGTGAAATTTGCTTTAGAGAAGTTTTTCACTGTGGTTTTCTGGGCAGGGGTGGGGTCGGAATGTGAATATCCAGTGAGATTAGTTTATGGTCTGATCTTACCAGTGAGGGATACACATCTGGTCTGGAGCATAGAGTCCCCATGTTGGTGATGATCAGGTCCAGTATGTTTTCCCCTCTTGTGGGAGTGGTAACAAGTTGTTCCATAGCGTTTGAGTTTATAAATTCTAGGAACATTTGAGCTAGGGTGTAGGAGCTAGAGTAATGCTCCCAGTCTATGTTTGGGTAGTTGAAGTCACCCAATATAATGGTGTTTGGAGAGACCTTCATATTTTCCAGTGTTCTCAGGAAGGCCGAGTGGGGTTCCTGGGTTTGGGAGGGTGGTCTGTAGCAGGCTATAAACTGGAGGGCAGTTTTACCCACTGTTAGTTAAACATGGATAGTCTCTGAAGCTTCATGCTGTGCCACCAACCTGGAGGTGTGGGTATCTTTGATGAATATTGATACTCCCTCTCCTTTTCTGGTTTGGTCCAAGTTTTGGGGCTGAAAAGCATGGTATGAGGTATAACCTGTCAGTGCTGGGGTGCTCTCGGGAGCCTTGAACCAGGTTTCTGTTACTGCACAGATATCGATGTTCTCCATGCTAAAGAGAGTTTCGAGTGCATGCATCTTGAGGTTTAGACTTCTGGCATTGAGTAGCATTACTCTTAGTTTCTTATCCCTTGTGATACCTATGGAGGTGGGTTTGTCTTTTGAGCCTTGCCTAAAAAAGGCACTATGGGGGTAGCAAGAGCCTTTGCCAATATCCGAAAGCCCAGGGGTGACAGGTGCAAGCCATCCCTAGTGAAGCATCATGGCTTGTCGAGCATGTCATCCCAGGCTGACAGGCATTGGATCCCCTTGGAATGACACCAATACTTAAGCCAATTGTTGAAATTGATCATCTTGTCTTCATATTTTGGCATCATTCTTGGTGAGGGTAAGATGCTACTCAAGGTCAGGATCATACCGGCCTGGGCCACATGCTCAGAGAGCTCCTCTATGCCTCTTTTCATGTAGTCCAGGGAGGTACGTCTCAGGTCATTCAAACCAGCATGGACAATGACAGAGTCATATTTGTACTTGCCTTGGAGTGACCTGAGTGCTTGTGTTATGTGGCGGATCCTAGCGCCCGACAGGCAGCTCACCGTGACCTTCTCCTTGTTCAGCCTGGTGAGTGGGACGTCAGTGTGCCTGACGATAGAGTCACCTATTACAAGTGTATCAGGTGTGTTTTTTAGCCTTAAGGGCTGTGACTGTTCATCACACTGGCTTTGTGAGCTATGTGTTGCACGTGTTTTGTTTTGGGGTAGCGGTTGCATGAGTGTCTGCTTTGGAGGTCTCTGCTGCTTAGGCAGATTTTTATTTAGAGCCTCCGAGTATGTTTTTGTGTGTTTATGTGTTTGGTTTGTTGTCGTGGTAGGTCTATGTGAGACTGGAATTGTAGTGAGTGTGATTTCCTTCTCCTCCTGACAGGTTTCGCCAGTACTGAGTTGAGAGAGCTTAGCCTCCAGTTTAGCTATATGGTTACATCTCTCACATGTGTTGGAATTTGTTGGGAGGAGGAGAGGGTTGTCTGTGTACATGAGGCAGTTGTAACATTGCCTTAAGATTCCCAAATTCACCAGCTGGACCAGAGAGGAGATTGACAATTGACCTTTGGACATGCTAGAATAGTATTGGGAATTCCTTTATAATTGAAAAAAAAGGGCCAATGCAGAATAAGGTACTCAAGGGGAGTTTGTGAGGGTGTAGTGCTTTTAATTTTTTTAGTGCTGACTTATATAATTGCTTTAGTGAGCAAGTGCCAGGTAACTTAAATGCAATGTGTTACAGGTAACTTTAATGAAAAAATGACAAACAGTAACTTTCTTTCAAGTGAAACAAGGAAATAAGTACAGTAAGCAATGCAGATGTCACTAGGGATCCACAGAAGCGCTGAAAAGCCGCGTTTTAGGTGGAATTAGCATTTCAGGGAAAATAACAAGCAAACAAGCATACAAAAAAGCTAGATTCAGCAGGCCTGGATCTAGTCTATGCTACAGCAAACAAGGTGTACCAATTTCAGTAAGAAACAGTTCAGATATGCAGGCACTATAAGCCTTTAACCAGAAATTCCCAGCTCAGAAGGCCAGAGTCCAGCCTGTCCTCCCACAAGAGTGCAGACCACGAACCTTCTTAATGTAAAATAACTGGCCTGAAGCCCAAGTGCTTAAACCAGAACTAATACACTTTTAGAATAACAGACACTGTGCCCTCAATCAGCAGTTCCCAACTTAGAAGGATGTAAGCTACCTGTCCTGCCACCACAGTGCAGGCCACAAACCTTCCTAATGTAAAAGAACTGGTCTGATAACTGTATAAAACACACAGTATATGCCTCTCACACAATCAGTTGCCAGTAGTGAGATTAGTATCCGTACCTATCTAATTATTTCTACTATAGCATTACACAGTTATCAGACGTGCCCTGGCACTTACATAATTTCCTTTAGTCCCAAAGTACTTCTAAGTTGAATGACATCAGCAGGCCTAGTAAAGTAGGGCGATGGGAAGTTTACAGGGTGGTACACAACTCAAAATGGTATAACACACACAGTATATGACTCTCACAGAAACACACACAAACAGTTGCCAGTAGTGAAATTAAGGCTCTATACCATTCCTCAGTCAGGAATTATGGAAGAACCCACCAAACTAGGCACAAACCTCTATATCACTAGTGGGTTGCAAATTGGCTTACAGCTAGAACACACAGTGTGAAAGTACAGAGCTCCAAGTCAGACTGCCAGCCAGTCATGAGTGCAGTCTCATATGGATCAGTCCTGTGTACTCTCCTGTTCAGCATGTACTTTTCAGGAGACCAGGCCAACAGAAAGGAATGCTGGCTGACCAAGTTCACAGACAACTGCAGGCTGAGAGTCATCATTAACTCCACAAGTGAGGCAGGCATCCTACAGAAAGGCCTCAATGAGACCACTGACAGGTGTGGAAACCATGGCCTGAAGCTTAACATCACAAATTGCATCATCAGCCTCTTTGATAAAATCTTAGTTCCCACTAAGTACCACATTGATGGGAGCCCACTGAACACTGTAGGCATTATAAGAGATCTGGGGACACAGGTTGACAGCAACCTATCCTTTAACTACTACATTGCACTGTGGTCAGGAAATCCTTCTATGTGGCACATCTCATTACCAAGGGTTTTGCATCCAGGAAGAAAGAGGTCATCGTATCTGTGTACTCTTCCCTCATTAGACCAATCATCAAGTATAATGGCCCATTTGGTATGTACCTTACTAGACACCTGCAACATCTGGAGAGGCCACAGAGGTTCCTCACAATGAGGGTCCTAGGCATTAAACACATGTCATAACACAGACAAACTCAAAAGACTCCAGCTATTCCCTGTCTCATATCATCTACTCAGAGGCAATTTCTGCTTGACTTGAAAAGCCATGTCTGACCCAGCTGTTTTACAAATGCTACATCTAAAAACATCCCAATCTCTGTGCACCACACACTACAGGGACTTCAACCTCATTACCACAATCAACAAAACATGGTGGTGGGACAGGTTCCTTACCCAGAGACTGCACATGCCCTGGAATAGACTTCCTATACATGTCAAGCAAAGCACCTAGATGACCCTGTTCCAGAGAGATCTTGATGAGTGGATGGGTAATAGAAAGTTCACTTTAGGCATCACTCCAGTGGCTCTACTTGATGGGGTCACTGGGAACTAGCATCTGGTGGTACAATGGCAAGGCACTTCTACAGTCTAGGCTTGTAATGGCTCCAGGGCCATTAGCCTAGCACACACCTATGAACCTATAAGGGGAGTGACATCAGCATGACTGATACAGTAAGCCAGTGGGTGGGTAACTTATCAAAATACTTTTTCCTACAAACATACACAATTACACACACACTTATACACCCGCATTTGCTAGATCTGAGAGTCAAACCCCTGACTATCTAGTTATTTGTAACATAGTGTTACGCAGTTATCGCATGAGCTACAGAGCTTACTGGACTGACAACTGGTCAAAGGTGCTGATAAGGGGAATGACATCAGCAGGACTGATAAGTTTCCCACCGACTGGCATACGTTATCAAAATACTTCTTCCTACAAACATGTACACTTTCACACACCTTTGCTAGATCAGAGAGTAGAACCCCTGCCTATTTAGCTATTTGTATCAAAGTGTTACACAGTTATCACATGCACTATAGAGCTTAATGGGTTGACAAGTCAAAGGTGCTGATAAGGGGAATGACTTCAGCAGGAGTGATAAAGTAAGGCAGTGGATGGGAGACTTATCAAAATACTTCTTATTACAAACATACACACACACTCATTCACCAGATCTGTGATTAGAACCCTTGTTTAACAAGTGATTTATATTAATGTGTTACACAGCTATCATACACACTACAAAGCTTACTGGGCTGACACCTATACAAAGGTGCTGATAAGGGGAATGACAGTAGGAGTGGGGCACTGGTAAGTGTTGTGGGTGGGAATGGCCTAAAACTGTTTCACCTACAAATAAACAACACACACACCCTCGCTCTCACATACACAACTGTCACACACACACACACACACACACACACACACACACACACACACACACACACACACACACACACACACACACACACACACACACAAAATTGCCAGTACTGATATTAGAACTCCTACCTATCTAGTTATTTCTACTATAATGTTACACAGTTATCACATGTGCTACAGAGTTTAGAGGTGTGATCGCTGTCCAATGATACTTGTAAGGTAAATGAAAGCAGCAGATCATGTGAAGTAGGGCAATGTGAAGTCTACTGAGTGGGAAGAGTCTCCTAATAATTGGACCTATGGTGAGACACACACACACACACACACACACACACACACACACACACACACACACACACACACACACACACACACACACACACACACACACACACACACACTGGCAGGTGATGTGATATTATAAACTCAACCTCAGTAATGTTACACAATGGGGCTCACCTTTTATGCTGGCATGTGTGACTGTTTACAACTGGTATGCCACTGTCCACAGCAGAACATCGCTGTATGCCATTCAGGGTATCCGTGTGTGTAACTCACTCTGTCTGTGTCCCCCTTTGTCTCTCTCTGTATCAGTGCCTGTCTCTCAGTTCCCCACATCTATGTGTGTGTATGCTTGACATATGTTATCTGTTGCCCATTATATGTGTGTGTGCACACAACAGATGCAGATATATCACATATGGACCACCTACAGCTATCTGAGGGTAATTCTGTCTGATGTGTGTGTGTGGGGACAGTTGAGGTGTACATAGCTGCCTGTATGCACAGACATATATACACAATACAGTCATATATTCTGATGTGGGTTCCAAAATGTCCAGTGATTATCTAAGTGTAGGAGCATGTCCAGTGTGACCTTCTGTAGTTAGGGTGGGATTCCATTGACAGAGATAGGTGTACTCCAGTCAAGGGTTTTGTGTGCTACAGCCATACATCTCAGGTGTACACAGGACTTTGCTCAGGATACTTGTTTTGTTTAGCAGACATTTTCTGACATATCTGTAGTCTGAAACTGCAATGAATTGTCATTACCTAATGCCAGACATCCTCAGATCATCACAATGCTTTACCAGAGGAATAGTAGTTGTATGATGCATAGACCGATATTATGATGGCAGCTATGTAAATTCTTGCCCAAAAAGGTCATTTGTGAGGTGCAACTACAGCCAGTGTAGTAATGACACACAGCTGTGTGAATAGTCCAGCAACCCGGTGATATACTGGCTGGGGATCTCCTGCTTGTGTGGTATCTTTCTAACCTGAGATGTCATATCCTTGTGTATGCATACCTCTGACCTGTACATTTTTGGCAGGTTGTCCAGATGTTTGGTTAGAGGTTTCATCCTTTCTATGTAAACTTTTGTTTTTATGGCAAGTTAGTTACATATAATTGAAGTGTGATATTACAAAATAATACAGACATTATTGTTTCCAAATGCATAACCTTCAAACAATTCTGACTACTGCAAACCCCTCACCCCCCCAACTTTCTTAGTATGTAAGGGAAATATTTACAACTCATGCCTATCATTGTGCCGTTATTCCACTTTTCTTTCTGCCCTTGTTCAGACATCTTGCTGACAGAGGTTGAGAGTTATGGGTGTGGGTACAGAGTGCATTCCACTGTGCAGGCATGTCCATTATTTGTAAAAGCAAACATAAGAAAAAGGATTATTGAGAATGGCCACTGGCAACAGTACCACACAGCACTTATATTCACAAAAGCCTTGGCACCTCTGGTACACATCCTTCAATATGTCACTAATATGTGTAGCATATTCCACATATTGCTATGACTTCCAGGTATGTCAGTGGCAGAGCAGTGGGTGTCACTGACATGCATAAAAGTTGGCACTGCAGTTATCTTCACATGGCCCTGTCAAAGGCAGCACTGTACCTATGACAATACAAGACGACTGCCAGGAGAACATGATGGGCAGATCCAGGCAGTATTATCCACACACATACATAGCTTATTGACCCCTGCATGTTGTGGACAGGCAAGATGTTTTCATGTATATTGGTACAGCCCTGCCAATGTTTGCTATGCTGCTATTTCCATGCAAGCATATATGTTACTGCATATGTGTGGTTATATGGGTGGGGCACACCTGTCCACTGTATTTATTTGCACAGGCTGTGCTGGTATTTGCTTTATATTTTGGTACCATTTATCATACTATTGTGCCCTGTCTTGGGGACTGGAGGCATATCAGTAAAGAGCCCAGGTCAAATTGTACTGGCATACATTTGAGTTTCAGACTTTTTACCCTTCAAAGCCTTACTCCAACTGTGGGTCCTGCTGTGATATCACTGTATGAGTCTGTAGGGGGTTAATTTAACATTGCCGCCATTTTTGTGCCTTTACCAGATATTTCTCTGTGGTTTTCTACAGCTGACCTGCTGTGTGGGTGTGAGGAGTGGTTATGGGACCCCCAGCCTGACATCCATGCCTGTGACCTATGACCCCCACTTAGTTGTCCCTACACCTATACTGCAGTGGTATTTGCCACCATGGGTACCACTGCATAGTGTGTGGAGGCCAGTTTTGGCCAGATATTTCCTGGTGGCCCACATAGCTGTCAGTTGTGTGCTGCTATCACAGTAGGCTACCCCATTCCCTTGCATGCACGCAGCATTACCATAGATATGCTAGCAGAACATGCTGTTCCATTCATTTATTGTTAAGAAGACTGACGTATTGTGCTTGCTGCAGTTATGAGGACAGTGCTTGAGGTCCGACTATGTTGGATGCACACAGTACACTGCCTATACATAGTAAGTTGCAGGTAATGTTATGTGTGTGTCATCCATTTTACTGTGTGTGTGTGTGTGTGTGTGTGCATCCCTACAGTGTCAGTGTGTGTGCTATATGTTGCCTCTTTGCCAAGGCCTGAGCATACTGAGCATGCCTCTGTCTTCCTATGGGAACAAGCTCAGGGGCCTCCTCCTGTTATTCCCTCTGTGCCTGTGGGGACCTTGACAATTGTGGTGGGCTGTGTGGCTCTTCCCCCTGCTGTTCTGTTGCAGCTGTTTCCACAGGATCATATTGCATGGCATGGCACATACTATGAACATGTGTGCACATGTGGCTGGAGAGTACTGCAAGGCTCCAACAGATATGCCAAGGTAGTGGATCTGTGACTTGGGCATTCCAAACACATGCTCTATAATCCTGGTTTGTGCATGTCCCTCATTATGGTGTTTTTGTGTAGGTGTGTGTGCATTTCTTATGGGTGTCAATATCCATGGCTCCATTGCATAGCCAGCATCTCCCACCAGATGGCCATACAGGATCCCCCCCCACTGGCAAATGCCTGGTACAGCTGTGACAAATGCCAGATGTTGGATTTGCAATAGCTTCCAGGGCTGCCAGTGCATACATTCATGATAATGCCCTGGGTATTGCACATGACCTGGCAGTTGATGGAGGGGAAGCCCTTGTGGTTGATGTAGACCCTACCCTGTTCACCGGGTGGTGCTTTGATGTGGCTGTGCATGCAGTCTATGGCACTCAGTACCTCCAGGTATTCCTCTACATGGTGGAAGAGATGCATATTGCTGGTCCTCTCCTCATGGGTGTTGGGGAAGTAAATGTGCTCACTGGCATGTGGTAGCATGGCATCCAGGAATTGGTGGAGTACCCTGGATGCAGATGCCTGTGAGACCCCCATGATGTCCCCAGTAGGTCTTTGGAAAGTATCTGTAGCTAGAATTCTTAAGGCTACACATACCTTGGTTTCCACTGGGATGGGTTCCCTTCTGTTGGTTTTAGCTCTGAGTTGAGGCTGGCACAGCTCAGTGAGTTGCTGAAGTATGCCTCTGTAAACCCCGTAGCACTCTACTATCTCCAGATCATATAGCCCCTGGTAGGTTAACCTGGGTCTGAACACTCTTCTCCTCCTCCTTGATCTGTGGTGGTTGTCAGCATTATCCTTCTCTCCGCAGTTAGCCTGTAGCACATACTGATGGATCAAAGCAATGGCAGCCCCTAACATTTTTCCAGTTAAAATTCCCCCACAGATATACACCAATGGTGCAGAGTTTGTGGGTAAAAACAGACTGTAAGGTGTTTCCATACTTTATACTGTGGTGCTACAGATGCTGTCTGTATGATTGGCTGACTATGATACATTCCAGCTGCCAGCTATATTACTCATGGCTTTGATTTGGCCACTGTGAGTGTTTGAGGCATTACTGGTAATTTGTGCATGATTGCCTTTATTCTGCTGTTGCCTTTTTTAAATTATTTTTTACTTACATCCTCCCACTTTCAGCTATACAGCCACCTGCCAGCTGTATTATTAAGTGCTTTTCCTGGCCCATTGTGAGTTGCAAGAGTCTCATATTAGTGATTTCTATATCATTTGTCCTTTATTGTGCTGTTGCCCTTTATTTTTTTACATCTCCACCCATTTTCAACTATGCAACCACCTGCCAGATGTATTATTGAGTGCTTTCGATGGCCCTTTGCATGTTGCAGTATCCCATATTGCTGTTTGTACTGTATTTCCCTTGTTCTGCTATTTCCTTTTTCTTTTCCTATATCCTTCCTGTTTAAGCCCCGGTGTGCCACCCAAACCCATTTAGCTAGTGTAAATAGCAAGAAATGCCCCTCCCCGGGTGAGAACACGCTCCTCAGTTCATAAAAAAAGACTATACAGCCTCAGACACGCCCCCTCACTTAGCACAGCTAAGATAAGCACAATCCCAGCCAACAGAGCTCCAGTGTGCTTACAGCAAGCATGACACACACCCTTTTCATGTTAGTTGCTCCTCCTGTTTACACGGTGGTATTAGAGCACCTATATGGTTAGGTGCAGTGTAACACTTAGAAGAATTTTGTGATTCAGTATAAGTCCCTCTCATTAACATATCCCACTGCCTTACTCCATAGTTACTGCACTACATGATAGCCTTCTCCCTTAGCATCCAGTGTTCCCTGCCATTGTTTTGATTTTGCTTGCCATTGACTATAATGGCAAAATGTAGCTTTCACCTAAGATGGACTTTGCTCATCCCCCCCCCCCATCCTCCCATTTGTGCAGTGCTGCCCTATGCTTGAATGGCTGAGATTGGCCAAAAAAAAACATTTATTTTTATAAAAATTAAACACTTTCCCATGCCAATGGCCATATATTTGGTTATTGGCATGGCCAGCCACTTTAATACATGCTTTTATTGGAGATGTCATGGCTTTGTTTTCTTTTTTGCAGAAATGTATTCGGTTAGTAACTGAATACATTTATGGTCCTTACACTGTTCCTGCATGGAGACCTGCCTACTTCCTGGATCACTAAATCAGCTCATTTGTATGGTTTTCACCAACAAATGAGCTGATTAGCATACTGAATGGCTTTCCGTGCAGGAATAGTGTAGGGCCGCTCATGCATGTCAAGACGGTACATTCGTGGATCGGTCAACGGCCATATTCTATGCAGGAGCAGCTACACTGCTTCTGCATGGAATATTTTCTTTGTAAATCCTGGGGCAAATCTTTTTGTGATAGGATTTACTTTATCCTTCATCTTGGATACAATAGTTTTTATCAGAATCAGAGTATTAATAATAGGTGTGAAGGCTACCAGCCGAGCTAGATATAATTTTGTTGATCATTCGTTCATTTGCAAATATTAATATAAAACATAGGCTTGGCTTACAAATGTAAAGAGAACTACATGTTATGATTAAACAATATGTTGTACTGAGCTTCAAAAATGTAACCACAGTGCACTCTGCTGGACGAAAGCTGATAAGTCAAGCATTGTATGACTGTTTTATATCAAGCTCCGAGATAGGATGTCTGGGCCAGGAAATTATTTCTATTGTCTTGATTTAAGAGATAATTACTAAGGCTGTACATGTATAATGTCTTTTATTGCTGTGGCTTCTTTGCCAGGTGCAGCTTACTAAGAAAAGTAAATGTTGAGTTTGTCTTAGCCTGGGAACTAAAGAAGTGATAAAAATGATGTAATGTGAAATGACTCAGCAGAACTGGGTGTTTATCAATTTAAGACTTTCTCAGAGAGAAAGATTTTAGCATTTTAGATTTTGTCTGCACCTGAACACATCAACTCACCAGCACTCTGCCTTTGCTGTGTAAGTAGGATCTTAGATCTTAGTATTTCTCTTAGAGTTAGAAATTTAGACATATTAGTCTAGCTGTTTTCTATATTTATGTCAGATTATCCTGCAATATTATTTTAAGTTTCCTGTGATTTCTGAACTCTGTAATATCATTGTGTTAAAATAATAAGTATTGTCTTTTGTTTTGATTATTTATTATTAAATATTTTTAAACCTTTCAACTGTGGCTGTTTCGTGTAGAGATAATTTAAGCTCTTAGACTACATTGCATGTATTTGGTGATGCTGTCCAAGCCATTCCAATAGCTTTAGCCCTGGGTCATACTTACTATTTAGATAACAGTATTATTACAAAGTGAAATTGGTCACCCTTTGGGAAGAGCCTTATTAGTTGCTGAAAAGAGCAGTTAGTAGCAGTGATTAACATTTTATAGCCTAGCAGGAGGGGGCATAGCTGAAGAACCTGTGCCAGCCTTCCCCAGGAGTGTCTGTGTGTTTGTATATAAACCATATCTCAAAGTGTGTGTGTGTCAGCTACTTGGGCAGGGACATGAAGCACTGGTTGGACAGAGAGAGTGATGGAGGTTTTAGGTTGACCACTAGGCTGAGATCTGTACCCTGTAGCTGTGCCAGTGAGGAATCTTATTGGGGATCTGGAGAGAAAGGGAGAAGCAAGTCCCAGACTGACTGTGATCTCTGCATGCTCTTAAGGGAAATTGTACTTTACCGTGTGTGTACTTGTTATTCTTCTCAATGTGCACACCCCTCACTTGTGCTAGTGGTGAGGATTGAGGCTCCTTGATTACCAGTCCAGTGCATGGGGATTACATATTGTTTGGCAGTGGTGGGATATATGCATCAGATATTAATTGGTTGATGGTGGTGAGTTAGCCACATCACATACTAATTGGCTTGTAGTGGTGTAGATATTGAATTCCTGTAGCTTGTGTACAATGATCACTGAAGGTGTTTTTGTACTCTAAGTCAACCACACAGTGAATATTCAGAGTTCAGATCACAATTGTTTTATTTCTTTTGTTAGCTTAGTTAGTTAGGGAGAGTGGGCGGTCGCGGTGGTGCAGCTATTAGCGTTGCCGCCTCACAGCAAGAGGTTCTCCGATTCGATCCTCAGCTGGGGTGTCTTCTGTGTGGAGTCTGCATGTCCTTCCTGTGGTTGTGTGGGTTTCCTCCGGGTGCTCCGGTTTCCTCCCACATCCCAAAGACATGCTGTAGGTGGATTGGACACTCTAAAAAATTAGCCCTAGGTGTGAGTGTGTGCTTGTGTGTTCCTTCTGTGGAAGGTTGGGTGCCGGGCTGGCAACTCAACACCGTAAAACTCCACTGCCAATCATGAGCAGACAGGTGATCCGCTGTGGTGACCCCTAACCAGGAAAAGCTGAAAGAAGAAGAAAAACTCAATTAGTTAGGGAGAGCAGGCAAGCATGTCAGCAGTGAAGAATGGCAAGCTGCCAAGGAGCCAGTTGGCTGAGATGTGCCAGGCTAAAGGACTGGTGCTTGGAAACCTAACTAAGGCAGACATGATTGCAGCTTTGGTTACAGCTGTAGCAGAAAATAGCAACCGGGAGGATGATCAGACTGGCCACGGAGATGTACAACACTCAGAGAATGGACAGCTCAACTTACAACACTCAGAGAATGGACAGCTCAACTTTTCTGCAGAGGACTTAAAAATCCATCTGGAGCTAAAGAGACTTGAGCTGGAGACCAGGCATTTGGAAATGAAAGCTGTGGAGAAGGAGAGGCAGAGGCAGCATGAAAAAGAGATGCTGACTCTTTGCCAGAGTCCTAGAGGTAATGCGGAAGGGAGAAACCAGACCATAGAAGCACACAAAATGTCAGTAAATTTCTTCCACAATTTACAGAGGGGATAATTTTGATAGTTTCATTGACATGCTTGAGAGGTTATGTAAATGTTTGAGAGGTTATGTAAACAGTATGATGTTGACCAAAGGCTTTGGGTATGGCTCCTGACTCCCTTATTCCATGGTAAAGCTGTAAATGTACTTTCCAAATTATCTGATATTGAATGTTTTAACTATAATGCTGTAAAGAATTGTTTGTTATAATTTGTTAAGCTAACACCTGAATCTTATAGGAAAAAGTTTTGTGAGCATAGACACAAGGCAGATGAAAGTGTGTGTGAATATGTTGCTGAACTGAGCATTTATTTTCATAGGTGGGTGAGTGGATGTCAGGTCACCACTTTTGAAGAGCTGGCAGACCTTTTGGTGAGGAAAGAAGCCCTTATCACTTTACCTGAGGACATGAGGATCTGGTTAGCTGATAGACCTCAGGTAAGTTGGGGAAGAAAGAAGACCTATACCTAGCAAGCAGGGCATCCCTGCAGAGGAAAGGGACACCCAGTCCTGCTCGTGTGTCTAAGGGAACCCATGGTGGGCAGCCCAGACTGCCCCAACAGAATCTGCCAGTAGCAGGGGAAGCCACTAGTCAAGGTACATGTCCAGGACCTAGGGTTAAATGGTTTGAATGCAACCAGTGGGGGCCATGTGGCATATAAATGTCCATGGAGGCAAGGTGGGGAACAAAAAGTGAGGGAGCCAGTAAGTGGGAAAGACAATATGCCAACAGTAGGTTCTCTTGAGACAACAGGGGTACCAAACTGCCATCCTGCAGATGTCCTGATAGGGAAGAATTTGAAAGAGGCAGTAACATGTGTTAATGCAGTTACATGCAATCAGGCTTGGAGACAAACATGTGAGACTTGTAGCCTGGGGGAGACCCAGACAGACTACACACTTGTAGTCAGGACTGGTGATGTGGTTACATCAGGGAGGGAGCTACTCTGTAGCAATGAGACTGAAGGTGAGCCACAGCTGCTTGTGGGTACCGATGGGCACTTGGACAGAGTGACTGCAAAGGTAGAGGTGAGTAGCAGTACCCAGGCTGACAGTGAGGCGCTGCTGTCAGAAGATACCACACTTCCTATGGAAGGGGAGCTGGGAAGGGTTACAAAGAGAAAGTTGAGACAGGCTCAACTCTCAGACCCTACATTACAAGGCCTGTGGCAGGTAGCACGTGAGGCACCTGATTCTCAAGGGAAGGGCAAATCTGTATACCGGGACAAAGGGTTACTGTGTAAAGAGTGGACCCCTGAGGGAGGGCTAGAAGGTGAGAGAATACAGCAGTTGGTAGTGCCTAGAGCCTACGATCTGGCACCTCTGTCAATAGCCCATGATATTCCCTTTGCTGGTCTTATGGGTATAAAACGTATAAAAAGATGTATGATGCAGAACTTCTATTGACCTGGAATTTCCAGAGATGTAACAGGGTACTACAGGTCCTGTGAGCAGTGCCAAAAGGTAGACAAGGTGAAAGGTCCTTTGATGCCTTTGCCTGTGATTGAGGAGCCATTTCTGAGGGTAGCTATGGATATTATGTGGATTCTGAGTACCCCAAGTTCCACAGGGAAAATAATATCATAGTGGTAGTAGATTATGCTACAAGATACCCTGAGGCAGTGGCTTTGTCCTCCATTGAGGTGTAAAAGGTGGCAAATGCTTTGTTAAGAGATTTTGAGCAGGGTAGGTTTCCTAAAAGAAATACTGACTGACAGGGGTGCCAATTTCATGTCAGACCTGCTGGCTTGTATGTGGAAGTACTGTGGGGTGTAGCACCTAAAGACCACCACCTACCATCCATAGACTAATGGTCTTGTTGAAAGGTTAAACTCTACACTCAAGTCCATGCTGCTGGTATTTGCAGACCAGTTTAAGAGGGATTTGGACAAATATTTGCCCCATCTGTTTGCTTACAGAGAGGTTCCCCAGGAATCCACAGGTTTTGCACCCTTTGAGTTGTTGTATGGACATAGGGTGAGGGGGCCTCCAGACTTAATTCATGATGAGTGGGAAGGTGAGTGTGAATCTCACAAGGAGTCTGCTGTGGCATATGTCCTAAATCTCAGGACAAGGCTCAGGGAACTCATGGGCTTGGCCCAGTAGAACCTGGCGGAAGCCCAACAACAGAAAAAAGTCTGGTATGACAGGAATGCTTGAGCTAGAGAGTATGCTGTAGGGCAGCAGGTAATGGTTCTCATTCCTGTCAGACACAACAAGCTGCAAGCAGCTTGGGAGGGACCCTACAAGGTGGTAAGAAAGGTAAGTGATGTTAACTACATGGTAGAATTGCTAGACAGGGGCACAAATTGTACAATGTTGACACGATGAAACCTTACTATGATAGGGAGGCCCTTGTGCTGAGATTTTTCAGTGGATTGCAGGAGGAGTCTGAGGGAGATCTGGTGACTGATCTTCTCAGTGAGGCTCGGACTGACACCTCGGTAGAAGGGATAGCAATGTCCCAGTAGCTATCGCCTACCCAGGTTTGAGAAATCCAAGCAGTGTTACAGGAATTCAGGGACATGTTTACTGGGAAACCAGGGTGCACCCACCTGGTGCAGCATCAGGTGAATACAGGACCCCAAAGGCCTATTAGGCAGACCCCTTACAGGGTGCCTGAGAGAGTCAAACAGACTCTGAGGGAGAAGATACAGGAAATGTTGGAACTAGGGGTAGTTCAACAGTACAACAGTCCCTGGGCCTTCACAGTGGTGCTGGTGCCAAAGAAGGATGGCAGCACCAGATCTGAGTGAACTACAGGAAATTAAATAGTCACACAGAGTCAGATGCGTACCCCATGCCTAGGACATATGAAGACCTGGAGCAGCTGGGTGGGGCTAAGTATCTTACTACCATTGATCTTACCAAGGGTTACTGGTAGGTGCCCTTAACTCCCAGTGCTAGAGGGAGGTCAGCATTTGTGACTCCTTTTGGCTTATATGAGTTCTCAAAAATGCTCTTTGGGATGACAAATGCCCCAGCAACATTCCAGAGGCTGGTAGATCATATGCTAGCAGGAGAAGGAGGGTTTGCCTTTGCTTACCATCTACAGCCATTCCTAGCAAGAGCACCTTCAACATGTCAGGGAGGTGCTGGGCAAACTACAGAGGACAGGGTTAACCATTAAGCCCAACAAATGTCAGGTGGGTATTGCAGAGGTCTTCTACCTGGAACATAGAGTGAGGAGTGGTAAGATCAGGCCAGAACCTGCCAAAGTGGAAGCCATTCAGGCATGGCCTGCACCTATTACCAAAAAGCAGGTGAGGGCATTCTTAGAGACAGCAGGGTCCTGCAGAAAGTTCATCCCCAGTTATAGTACCATAGCTACTCCCCTCACAGATATGACAAGGAAAAACAGACCAGCTAAGGTAGTGTGGACCCCAGCATGTGAGCAGGCATTCCAGAAGCTTAAAGAAGCTTTGGGAGGACCCCTGTGTTAGTCAGTCCAGATTACAACAAAGAATTTGTTGTGCAGGTGGATGCTTAAAACCATGGGGTGGGGCCTGTACTGAGCCAGATTTCTTCTAAGGGAGAAGAGCACCCAGTGGTTTATCTCAGCTGTAGGCTGTAACCCCAGGAGGAATGTTATGCAGCTGTAGAAAAGGAAGGTCTAGCCATAGTGTGGGCACTGCATAAACTTCAGCCTTATCTGTATGGAAGAAAATTCACTGTAGTTACAGATCACAATCTCCTAACATGGTTACACTGAGCCAGCCAGCAAAATGCCAAGTTGCTAAGATGAAGCATAGGGTTGCAAGCATATGATATGTCAGTGCAGCATCACAGTGGGGTTAGCAACGCCAATGCAGGTGGGCTCTCAAGACAGGAAATGGGGTGAGGTATAATCAGATAGACCTAACAGTCTCAAGCAACTTTCTCAAGGGTCAATTGGAAAACTAGCTTGAGTTCTCCGGGGGGGGGGGGGTATGTGAAGGCTGCCAGCATAGCTAGATAGAATTTTGTAGATAATTCTATGTCATTTGTAAATATTAATATTATCCACAGGCTTGGTTTACAAATGTAAAGAGAACTATCTGTTATGATTAAACTATATGTTGTACTGAGCTTAAAAAATGTAAAGTGCACTCTGCTGGAAGAAAGCTGATAAGTCACACATTGTATGACTGTTTGATCTCAAGCTCGGAGACAGGATGTCTGGGCCCGGAAATACTTTCTATTGTCTTGATTTAAGAGATAATTACTAAGGTTTTACATGTATAATGTATTTTTTTGCTGTGGCTTCCTGGCCAGGTGCGGCTTACTAAGAAATGTAAATTTTGAGTTTCTGTTAGCATGGGAATTAAAGACATGATAAAATGATGTAATGTGAAATGACTCAGCAGTACTGGGTGTTTATCAATTTAAAACTTTCTCAGAGGAGAGATTTGAGCATTTTGGATTTTGGCTGAACCAGAACACAACTCATCAGCTGTCTGCCTTTGTTCTGTAAGAATGATCTTAGATCTTAGTATTTCTCTTAGAGTTAGATAGAAATTTAGCCAAATTAGTCTAGCTGTTTTATATATTTATGTCAGACTATCCTACAATATTATTTTAAAAGTTTCCTGTGATCTCTGAACTCTGTGATGTCATTGTGTTGAAGTAATAAGTATTGTCTTGTGTTTTGATTATTTATTATTAAATATTTTTAAACCATTCAACTATGGCTGTTTCGTGTAGAGATAATTTAAGCTCTTAGAGGACATTGCATGTATTTGGTGATACTGTCCAACCCACTCCAATAGCTTTAGCCCTGGGTCACAGTTACTATTTGGATACCAGTAATATTACACAGTGAAATTGGTCACCCTTTGGGAAGGGCCTTATTAGTAGCTGATAAGAGTAGTTGGTGGCAGTGATTACTACCTTATAGCCTAGCAGAAGGGGGCATAACTGGAGAACCTGCACCAGCCTTCCCCAGGAGTGTCTGCGTGTTTGTATATAAATCAAATCTCAAAGTGTGTGTGTGTGTGTGTGTGTGTGTGTGTGTGTGTGTGTGTGTGTGTGTGTGTGTGTCAGCTACTTGTGCATGGACACGAATCCCTGGTTGGACAGAGAGGATACTGGAGGTTTTGGATTGACTACTCAGCTGAATCTGAACCCTATATCTGTGCCAGTGAGGAGCCTTATTGAGGATCTGGAGAGAAAGGGAGAAACTAGTCCCAGATTGAGTATGATCTCTGTATGCTCTTGGGGGAAATTGGACTTTACTGTGTGTGTACTTGTTATCCTTCCCAATGTGCACACCCCTCACTGGTGCTAGTAGTGAGGACTGAGCCTCCTTGATTACTGGGCCAGTGCACGGGCGTCACAATAGGTAACAGTTCTTTCTGAACAAGTTCATTTTCTGAGAGGGAAGGCACATAAGACTTAAAAAAAGGGTTGCAACAATTTGCAACATTATATCACAGGAACTGTTTCACATATCAGAAGATTGCTGTGACATTGTATCAAAAGAAGCAGGTTCTTGAATTTTAGCTTGCGGAGCAAAAATTGTTACAGTAATTTCCCTAATCTTCCTTATCACTTGTGTTTTTGACATGAGCATGTAATGGAAATGTAACTTTTATACTTTAACAACTGTGCCTTGCTACCTTGTGATATGCTTTGATTCAAACATTTATAATAAGCTTCACTTGTTTGCAGATTGCAGAAAGTAATGTAAGCATAAATTAAATGGTGGATGTTATGACTTATTTCTCTTATTCTGAAAATGGAAATTAGAGCCTGGAGCTGTACAGGAAAACTTCTCACACATCTGTTGCCATCTTAGAATCCATAGCAATGACCAATAGTCTCAGCCAGGTAAAAGCATACCTGCTCTTTTGCATAACTGCTTCCTAGTTTTTAGTATTTATAACAAATTAAAATGTATGCTGTAAACTTTACATGCAATACAACTGATGCATGAAAGTACATTCCAGCACATAAAGTGATGAGTCACTGTCAGTAAACACACTGTCAACTTCTGCACCTGCGAAATCCAGTCTGATGTCACAAGTGCAAATCTGCCTATTCAGTTAGTGAAAAAAAAGCAAACTAAAATTATATTATATAAACTGGTCTGAAATACAATGAAACATATTTAGATTCATTAATCACATACAATACAACACTGGTATCAATGGAATCACATAATAGAATTTGTTAAAAAGTAATAATGACCCAACTTCATTTCAGATAAATGTTCATAAATGCTTGACAACTGATCTTTAAGGAATCACTATAGTCAGATTCCAGAAAAAACACATATGTCTTACTTGGAATTCTACACAGTAATCATGTCTCTACAGAAACATTAATTATTATTTACAATTTGTTCCACCCCAAAATAACTTAAAGGTAACAACAACAATAATGCCACTATTTTGTTTTCATGCCATATACATCCTGTGTCCCTGGAATATGACAATTTTGAACAAATATTTCCATTAAGCTGTTATTTCTATTTACTTTGAGTGCTTGTTCTCAACATGCCTCTTACTTTCTGTATGTTTTGGCAAAAGTATGAGTACTCTTTTAATGACGGACTATGCTCTTTATTATATTTTAAATCCACTATTGTGAGCTCTTTTATTTCAGGTACAAGTAATGCTTAAATTAAGTGGACAAAGGCTGGCTAAATAGTTAAGAATTAATTACCCATGGTACTTGAGCCCCATTCTTTTCCTCCTTCATGCAGCTCTGCCAGGTTTCTGGATACTCTAACCTTGGATTATTTTTCTACTGTGTCTGAAATTTACCAGTAATAGAGCTATAGATCTTCAAGAATAACTCTCTTTCTCCCTCTATATCTATCTATAAATCTATATCTATATCTATCTATCTAACTATATATATATATATATATATATATATATATATATATATATATAGATAGATAGATATAGATATACCTGTAGATATAGATATATCTTGGCATACCTCTCAACTGTCCAGAATTTTACAGAATGTCCAGAATTTTACAGAATGTCCAGACTTCTGCCTTATATTTTGAATCTGTCTCTCATAAAATTTGTTTTCTACAAAATCATAGAGGACTGAAGTCACTAAATAATGACATACGTTTGAGTTTCAGACTTCATATCCTTCAGCAAATACACGCTAATGAAAACCTGTTATTCTATCAGTTTTCTACGTTTATAAGAACAATATTTAAAATTTGTCCTGATTTTGGGAATTTGTTGCCCCATTACCTTTAGCTTTGTCCAGAATTATTGCAGTAAGAGGTTGACAGGTATGTATATTGGTTACAGTGGAACAAAAAGCAGTGTGTCCCCTTGTTATATGCATTTTCTTGGGAATAAAAAACTTATTTGGCATGGTATGGACAATAAAATGTAACATCGAGGAAAATGCATTCATAAATAACGTGCCACGAAATCTCATGCACACCCAACACAGTATACTATACAGAAGTTATACACTACAGAGGTGCTACACAGAGGAAGAGACAGACTAAGTTATGCTTTATGTTATATTTTGCAGAGTGGAGATCATTCTGAAAGAAGGAAAATGTGTCATGGGATAATAAGAAGTTGTATTTAAGGTTTAGTTGTTCTGTAAGCTGGAAAGAGGTAGCCTTAGAAACTGTATTCTTCATGTTGTTGTGTCTTTCTGCTTTTCCCGGTTAGGGGTCGCCACAGCGGAACTCCGGTCCACTAATGATTGGCAGTAGATTTTTACGTGCCGAGTTGCCAGCCCTGATACACAACCTTCAACGAAGGTACGCCCATTCACGCATGTCTCCACACAGAAGACGCTCTAGCTGAGAATCGAACAGGACAACATCTTACTGTGAAGCAACAACGCTACTGCAGCACCACCACCGCATAAAAATAGCTATTGGCTTAATATATGTAATATAATGCATAGTGTTCACTGGCTGAATTGTAAAAATAATAGAAAGTAGTGTTAGAGAAGTTAGATAATTAAGTTTGTGCTCTGTGATGGTAATATTAAGGGTACTGGTTGTAATATCAGGCATTAAAACTACATCTGGGGGCACTATTAGTCATGTGTATTAGGAGGAAATGAACAATGTGAATGAGGTTGATAGCTGTTTATTTTGCAGTTTGTGCATTGTTTTGATGTTTATAGTATGTTAGACAAAGACTGAATATTATGCTAATGTCACTTGGGATAGATATGAAGGGGTATAGAGCCCTGGAGATGGCAGATAGAAGGAGAGAAGGAAGTTTTATTTACAGTGGGGTCTTCAAAAATCATCTGAATGGAGTATGGAAAGAGCAGATGATGTGATAACTTAGGCAAGTGAAATAGGAGGTAGCGTGTATCTGTGTAGGTGCATGTGCATGTATATATTATAAGCATGTGTATGTGTGTACTGAATAAGGCAAGCAGCTCAGAAGGGTGTACTGAAGCACTCATAGCTATGATAACAGCAAGCTTGCAGCCTATTGTCCTTTAAGGAGCTGACCATCCTTATACTGACTGTGAATTTCTTAGAACCCATCCATACAGTAGGTCTATTTTATTTTTGAAGTTGGTTAGTGAATTAATTTTTTTAACCTTTTTTGGAAGTCATTTTCAAAGTAGGTGTAGCTATCATTTTCCTGTGATTGTTAGAGTTAATCATAAGTATGATATTGTTAGGCCACGTGCTAGCTCAATGTTCCATGCTCAGGACATGACTTGACTTAACATGTGAGATGGGATCTGTCATAGCCTAGAAGACAAAACAAAGGCTCCACTCATGATTATGTATATCAATGAAAGCAGTGGCAGTTCCTAAAGTCTTTCTGAACACAACTTACTCTCTGACCTGAGGATTTGTCTTTTTGAATATTGAAGCACTGTTTCTAATTAAACTGTATATTTAGATGTAACCTATAAAAGGTGTGTTACATTTCATGACAGGAGAGAAAAATAAGGTATACAGGGTGCAGATATCTTCACAAGTTTCACTACCAGATGGCTTTGATGATCACATGAAAAACTCTGTAAGTTGTTATGAGTTATGGCGACCATCCTTGCTCACAGTTAAGTTCTTTATTCATCGGTGTTCCTATGTCTCAAATATAGCAGTCAGTTTTTAGATGTCGTGCCTCTATTTTGTAGCCAGCCTATTTTTTTTCCCAAAATATGATAGTTACATTTCCTAGTATAAAAAAGATGATATCATTACACCCCCTATGCATATCAAGTAACTCTTTTTTTATTATCTTGCATTTAATTTACCTGGTGTAACTGTAATCACAAGTTGGTATTTATCTGCATATTTAGTAATCCATGTTTCCTTAATTAATATCAGATAAAAAAAGATCCTAAAGAGTAAAGAACCTAAAACAGAGCCCACAAGTACACCATTTATTATGTATGCAGATTCTGATAGAAGGCTTTTCACTAACTTATCAGTAATCAGTTGAGCTATGTACACATTTTGTCTTAAACTAGATAGCTCATGAGCAATAAATTTGGTATGGCATATTGTCAATAACCAAGTGCAAGCAGGGCGCATGCACTTTAAAGTCTTTGACTAGTACAGTTACAGCCTTCTCAAACTATGATATCAGATTTAAGAGACATGCTCTACCTTTACTACCCTATGCTGGTCAAGGGCCAGATAGAAACAAATCCCATTATTCCTCTGTATTAGCTCTAGTATCATTTTCACATAGCTGTGTAGAGTAAATTTGTTAAACTGATATGTCTACAGTTATCAGAGTTCACCCCTTTGTGTATTGGGTCCAGCATGACCTGTTGCCAAAGGTTTAGTATATGTTCCATAATCAGAAGCATATTAAAGAGTTTTATAGAGTTGTTGTGTCTTTCGGCTTTTCTCGGTTAGGGGTCGCCACAGCGGAACTCCGGTCCGCTAATGATTGGCAGTAGATTTTTATGTGCCGAGTTGACAGCCCTGACGCACAACCTTCAATGAAGGTACTCCCATTCACGCATGTCTCCACACAGAAGACGCTCTAGCTGAGAATCGAACAGTACAACGTCTAACTGTGAGGCAGTATGCATCTGAAATAAGGACATGCAAGGTGGAATTATACAATACAGGCTAATTACTATTCAAAAATATGCACATTGACTGGACAAACCAGTGTGCTCATTGCAAACTGAATATTTCCCAAAGGAAGTAGTTTGGTTATTTCACTTTATCTAAGTTGCTAGTGGACAATTAAAAAAATCCTCTCAATAATAAACTATTCTGCAGAGCAGAATAATGTAACACATTAAAAAAAGCTCTAATTTCAATGCTAGGAGTGCCCCTACAGGCAGCTATGCAGCATATCTCTTAACATCTCCTGTAAAGAAAGTTTTCTTTATTTAGTGATGTGATTTTATTTTTCAATGATATGCCAAAAATGCAACAAGTTTCATGTAGAACAGATGAAACATTTGAGTCAAACATCTCCATAGAGGCTAAGACCATTCATGTGTTGGATATCATTACCATGACAGGAATGGACACCATTCCTTAGTCAGGGTATGATTAAAGTTCATAAAACTGATGTTAGCCAAAAGTGCTCTTTGCAGCACAAGCAGTGTGCCCAGAATTGAATTTTTTAATTCATATGGCATTACTTGTATTGGTAGCATATCTAAATATAGCTGTAAATTCTTTTTTATGAATCCCATTGCTCCTACTACTATTGGAACTGTTTGGGTGTCATTCTTCCACACTGTTCTCATTTCTGCCTACAAATCCAGGTGTTTATGACTTTGTACCTCTCTGTATATAATAAAATATAATCAATTGGTGTAGAAATTTCAATGATCAATTCTACTTTTGTCTTCCTTTTATGGACCACTATCCAGTTTTCTTGCATCTATTTTCTGAACATTTGACAATGGGTGATCCCATGTGATATGAGCTTCATCATTCTCTATAATGCTTTGTGGCTAATGTTTCCAGTGCTTCTCAGCTACTTCAATATTACAATGTTAGCACAATCTCCAATACAACATTCTTGCCACATTATTATGCCTTTCAGTATCCAGGCCCTCTGTCATGACTTTATCACACCCAGCAACAAGATGTGCAACTGTTTCCAGTTCTGTTTTATAAAACCTGCATTTGTCTGTTTCTTCTACATGTTGTATGGACTTTGCAAACCAATTTCTATGTAGTCCACTCTCCTGGGTCGCCATCATTAACCTTTCATTTTTTTGGTTTGAATTCACCTCTTCTTAACTATTCCTGTATCAAATTCTGATTCACATGCGGTTGTTTCAGGAGATCTCTGTACTTGCCACAATATTTATGCATTTTCCAAATTTCTTTCCTTCTCATTTGATCCTTCTCCTTATATTCTTTCTTCTATTTTTGGCACATTCATTTGCTACCTGATTTCTGTCTACTTTTAGTTTGATTTCCATTCCCATTTGACACCAATATGCTTCTTCTGCTAAACTAAGCAGGGAAGTAATCTTAGACTTATTCTCCTCATGTTTTCAAACTTACACTATGTTTGGATCTGGTGAGGTCAGTAGATTTGTGTGCAGTCCCACAAATGCAGATCTATGCGTGTAATCAATTTCAAGGAAGCACATACTTCCTTCAGAACAAGGAACATATAATCTTGGTCCACACTGAATTTTATATATCATTTGAGAAGCATGAAACATTTTTCTTGTTTTCCTGAACAAATGAGCCAATACATTTTGGGGTGAATCAATCACACCAAAAGTGTAAGCAAAAACAGAAAGAGCAAATTGGTTTATAGCTTGGACTTTGTTCCTAGATGTCAGGGCTGTTTCCAATAGTAGTTTTAGTCTTCTAAAGTATTCCTTACTGTGTTTTGTTCACATTTGTTCATACTTTATTGTTGATCCTTCATTAATTCCCAAATATTCATATGCTCCTTCCTGGTCAAGTTCTTTTATATCACATTCCTGTCCCAGATTGGTATTTTTAGTTCTGCTTTCATCGTGTTGGACTTCAGATCTGCATTTAATACAATAACTCCAGAACTTCTTCACTTGAAACTCCCCCAGCTTTCTGTTCCTGTTTCCACCTTCAATAGATCACCAATTTTCTAACCAATAGGAAGCAGCAGGTGAAACTGGGGAAATTTACATCTAGTCAATACAGGTGCCCCCCAGGGATGTGTGCTCCCCCCACTACTATTCTCCCGCTACACTAATGACTGCACCTGTAAAGACCCCTCTGTCAAACTTATTAAATATGCAGGCATTACAACTGTCATCAGGCTCATCAGGAATGGTGATGAGTCTGCATAAAGATAGGAGGTTGAGCAGCTGGCCCTTTGGTGTAGTCAGAATAATCTGGAACTGAACACTCTTAAAACTGTGGAGAAGACAGTGGACTTTATGAGTGATACTACAATATTACCCCCCTTTATATTTAATACTGCTGTGTCAGTTGTGGAATCCTTCAAGTTTTTGGGATCTATAATCTTCTGGGAACTGAAGTAGGAGACCAATGTAGGCTCCATAAAAAAGGCACAACAGTGAATGTACTTTCTGCAACAGCTGAGGAATTTCAACCTCATACAAGAACTGTTGATTCATTAATATACAACAGTCATTGAGTCTGATGTTCTTCATGTCTAACCGCTGCAGTCTTAACCATTGGGTTATCCATGCTGTGGTAGCCCTCAGTCGGTCTTAATACCAGAGTCAAGGTTTTGTGCGTTGGCTGCTGTCACTTGCTGGGTGACGTCAGATCATCCAAGCTATAAAGGAGAGCAGGTGACACCATTACCTCAGTCTTTCTTGCCATGGAGCCTGTAACAGAAGTAATTTGCAGCAGTGCCAGTTGGCTCTTTTCAGATTTCGAACTTCAGCTGAAAATGTCTTAAGTTAAGTACCTCTTGGGGATCTTTCCTTTCCTTTTTCTTGCACTAAACGATGTCCAAAAAAAGTCAATAACTGTCTTGCCTGTGGAAAGCAAATATCACACAGACTTCCATTCTTGCTGCATCATTTTCTTAGGCCCAGATCACGACATACCCCACTGTTGGTTCTGTGCCCTCTTTAACTCTAGAACTCTTCATTGTAGAGCTCTGTTTGTAGCCAGTTATTTTCGTCTTCCATCTCCGATTACCGATATGGCATCCATCAGTCAGCTAACAGCAGATTTTCCAAAAAAAATGTAAAGATAAGGAATAGAGACAGATCACATAAGGCCAAACCTTCCAACGACACCACCGCTAAATGGGTCATCAGTTCTTCGGAATTCAGTGAGGTGCTTTCACAACCCCTGGTGCCTGACTCAATTACTTCACAGGCCTCTACTGAGACCTTTTTGGGGTCCTGTATGCCCCAGATATCTGTACTGTCTAACGAGCCTTTGGCTGTCTCACCCTTGGTTGGGTTCAGAGCCTCTAAGCAGGCACCGGCTTCCAAGGATACCACTCGCACTACGGATTTCACTTCAAGGCCTTCGCACTCTCTTCCGACTAACATACCGACTGCACCGATGGATACCCTTCAGGCCAGACTTAGAGCTACTCCAAAGAAAACAGCAAAAAGTCTCCATTCCACTACTCCTCCCCCTCCTCAAACTGGAATGCTTAAAATGGTAGAGGATCTCATCACTTTCATCAGGGGTAATCAGGCCACTCCAGCCAAAAGGAGAAGGGAACCTTCTCCAGACATCCAATCGGATTTAGACTCCGAGGGATTTGACTCCTCTGTTTTTGAAGAGGAAAATCCTCTTACTGCCTATGAAGACTCAGATGCAGAAGAATCTGTTCCTTCTGCATCACCTCTGGAGGACTTTTCCTTTGGGGAAACCCTCCACACCCTCAGGGAACAATTCCAATGGTAATCAACTGATTTCCCTCAATCCAAGAAAAGACTAAGATAGTTTCTGGACCTACCCCAGCATAGGCCTCTGGCCAACCCACCCATCTTGGAGGTGGTAGATGATGTTTACCAAAAATCCAGCCTTAGCCCTGACACTCTTCCACCTGCCCCCAGAAAACCTGAGAGGTACTACAGGGTACCTGACTCATATAAATGTCTCTACAGAAATCCTGTAGCTGATCCAGAGGTGATCACTAAGGGACCTAAGGGAGGTAAGGCTACCTCTGCAAAGAATTTTACCCCCTCAGACAAAGAATCCAGGGCCCTGAACAGATGGGGTAAAAAAGTATTTACCTCTGCAACTTTAACTATAAGGGCTCTCAACTGTCACTTCCATATGTTAAAATATCAACAGCACCCTTTGGAACTTTTGAAACAGAAAATTTCTGCTTTACCAGATTTTGCCAGAAATAAAGAGATAGCAGAATTACTGCACTCTTCATCTCAGGTGGCAAAGCACTCCTTGCACTGTGGATTTGATGCCCTAGAAGCTTATAGCAGGACAGCAGTGACAGGATCTGTTATCAGAAGACATGCATGGTTGAAGGAACAACCTCTCCCTGATCATATCAAAGCTAAAATCATGGATGCACCTCTTGACAAAGACCACTTGTTCGGACAGAAACTGAAGAGGTACTTAAAAAGATGGAATACAAAGCAAAATCAATGCAGACTGTTACAGATTTTCTTTAAGTACAACCTCCTAGGTTCAGCAGAAATTTTCCCTCTAAACAGTGGTCCTTTCCTGCACCAAACAGGCAAGCACAAGGCAAAACCCATATGAACAGACCCACCAGTACTCAAACTCAGTG
Source organism: Protopterus annectens (assembly GCF_019279795.1). Lineage (NCBI taxonomy): Eukaryota > Metazoa > Chordata > Ceratodontiformes > Protopteridae > Protopterus > Protopterus annectens. The sequence goes on from NC_056728.1 coordinate 1,847,363,121, forward strand.
TCAGCAAAGAACTAAACAGTGCCCCCCCCCAACACTAGAGCAGGGAGTTCAAAAACAACCCTGTATGCATAAAACTCTCAATGACTACCTTTTCCATCTCTGTCTGCCTCCACCACACCAAAAGCTAGGAGGAAGGCTAACTATTTGCAGAGAAAATTGGAACTCTATAACGAAAGATCAATGGGTCTTAAAATCATTGCTCAGGGTACAAATTAAATTTCCAAGAACTACCACCTCCAAGAGGGTAACCAGACCTACCTCCAAACCAGTGGGCAGAAGCACAAAACCAAGTGCAAAACTTAATATCCCTAGGGGCAGTAGAACCTGTACCTGCAGAACAAGTTGCAAAAGGATTATATCCCAGACTATCCCTTGTTCCCAGGAAAGAGGGGACTTGGTGTCCCATCCTGCACCTATCCTTTCTCAATACCTTCCTGGTAATCCCAAAATTCAAAATGCTTACCTTTCCTCAGCTTCTACCAATGCTGTCAAACAAAGCTTGGATGGTCACCTTAGACCTAAAGGATGCTTACCTGCACATCCCAATAAGGGAATTATGCAGAAAATGCATGCACTTCAGAGTAGGATCATTACATTTTCAATTCTCTGCTTTGCCATTTGGCTTATCTACTGTTCCCATGGTATTCACCAAATGTCTAGCTCCTGCCATTGCCTTTTGCAGGCAAAACAATGTACAGACTTACCAGTAGCTGGATGACAGTCTCATCCAGGCAGACTGCAAGGAACTGCTCCTGCAGCATGTCTCATTTGTAAAAACCCTACTCACCTCTCTAGGGTTCGCTATCAATGAAAGTAAATCAAAACAGACACCTACCAGGAAAATCATATTTCTGGGAGCCTTACTGGACACAAAACAGCAAATGGCCTTTATGTCCCCAGAAAAACAAAGTTTCCTACCAAAATACTTCACTACTGTGGCCTCCCAAACCCAGCTTTTTGCCAGGAAATTCCTGCAAGCTCTAGGGTACATGGTCTCATGCATTCTCCTGCTACCTCTGGCCAGACTACACATGAGGAAAATTCAGTGGTACCTAAAGAACCTATGGTGTCAACACTCTCAACCTCTGGACACCTTCCTGCCTGTGATCCCTTGCATAAGATCAGAGTTCCTCTGGTGGGTCCAGGCCTGTGCTGTGAACAAGGGACTTCCATTCTCCCTCCGTCCATCAGACCAGACCATAACTACAAATCCTTCGGACATAGCTTGGGGCACCCACCTAGAAGGCAGATGTGCCCAAGGTCTCTGGGATGCACACGTACTACCCTTGCACATAAACCAAAAGGAAATGATAGCAGTGCAAAACTGTCTGGCATCCTTCAAACCATACCTCAAACCAGGGGTTCTTCTCATAAAAACAGACAACACCACAGTCATGTGGTACATCAACAAACAGGGAGGGACTCACTCTTACCCCCTGTGCAGACTAGCCATGAACCTGAGGCTAGCAGCCTCATCCATGGGACTACATATTATAGCCCAATACCTACCGGGCATCAACAACACCCTAGCAGACCACCAAAGCAGAAACCTGCTGGACCCATACAAATGGCAAATCCACAGAGACATTTGTCTGTAAATTACCCACACATGGGGTACCCCCCAGGTGGATCTCTTTGCCTCTCATTTAAATCACCAAGTACAGAAATTCTGCACCAGGGAGTAACATCACCTGGCCTGGAAGGTCGATGCCCTGACCTTCCCTTGGAATACCCTTTGTGTTTGCATTCCCACCTCTTCCTCTCATTCCAAAAGTATTAATCAAGATAAAGGAGGAAAATCCAAGAGCAATATTCATTGCCCCAGACTGGCCCAGATAGCATTGGTACCCACTGCTGCACAGCCTATCTCAATAGCCCCCCTGGCAACTACCTCTGATACCTCACCTGCTATCCCGGGGGGGGGGCAATGCTGCACCCAGACCTTCAGACACTCAAGCTCTCAGCATGGCTTATTCGACCATAACCAGAAAGCAATCTATGCTAAGCAAGCAAGTCCTTGACATCATCACAGAAGCCAGAAGGCCCAACACCAGAAAATCATATGCTGGAAAATGGAAAAGATTCTGTTCCTGGAGCCAGTCCAAGGAAGCAGACATACATCTGCCCTCCATTCCTCTTATTCTAGATTATTTTACTGAGCTTCTTAATAAGGGTCTCTCCTCCTCCTCCATAAAGATCCATGCCTCTGCTATCTCGGCACACTTTGATACAAAACAGCCAATGTTCTCTGACCCTGTTATCAAACAATTCCTTAGAGGAGCCTCCAATATCAGGCCTCCCAGAAGACAGCCTAACCCAGCCTGGGACCTGAACTATGTTTTAGAAAAGCTTACTCTGGTGGCCTTTGAGCGTGCAGCATCTTCAGAATTAAAGTACCTCTCTTGGAAGACTGCCTTTCTCCTGGCTATTACTTCAGCCTGGAGAATGTCAGAGCTTCAGGGTTTAATGGCAAGTGAGGCATTTATCATCTTCCATGCAGAGAGGGTCTCCCTAAGAACCAGTCCCTCCTTCATGCCAAAGGTGGTTTCGGATGTTACCATCAACAAGGCCATCCACCTGCCCATCTTCCTCCCTAACCCTCAGAACAAGGGGGAAAGGATACTGCATTCTCTGGATGTGCACATGCAACTCAGATTTTATCTGGATCATACAAAGACATTCAGGAAAACTGACCAGCTCTTGGTCAGCTTTAAAACAGGGGCACAGGGGAAACCAATATCAAACAGACCATTTCCAAATGGGTAGCACACTGCATCCAGTTTTGCTAGTCCTTGCATGGAAAACCACCACCCCCCCAGGACCATCAGAACTCATTCCATTAGGGAAACCTCTGCTTCCACAGCATTCCTTAGAGGGTGGCCACCAAGGACATCCTGGCAGCTGCCACATGGACTTCAGTCCAAACCTTCACCAAACATTACCATCTGAACCTATTCTCAAAAGCTAGGGCTGGGTTTGCCTTGGCAATTCTGCAGGGCATGCTTACCCAGTCTTAAGTTTCTATCAACCTTCCACCCTTCTCTTCAGCTTTGGGAATCTTCCCAATGGTTAGAACTGCAGCAGTGAGACATGAAGAACATAGTACAGTTGTGTACACTCACCATAAATGTAGAGGTTCGAGTGTCCTTACTGCTGCAGTCATGCTTTCCCTCCCTCCTTCCCCGATATCTGCTGTCCTTAGACATGTACTTCTATGGGTGTTTCTGACACCAGGACTACTAATAATTATTAAAATTGGACTTGTTTGGTTGGTTAAGACAAGAAAAACTGAAATAATGGTGTTGCCTGCTCTCCTTTATAGCTTGGACAACCTGACTTCACCCAGCAAGTGACAGCAGCTGACGCACAAAACCTTGACTCTGGTATTTGGACCGACTGAGGACTACCACAGTATGGATAACCCAATGGTTAGGACTGCAGCAGCGAGGACACTCAAACATCTACATTTATGGTAAGTGTATACAACTGTACTTTCTCAGCTCATCCATAACAGTGTGGTTTGGATCTCTGTCTAATCATGACAAAAGTAGGTTACATCGAATAGTCAGGTCTGCTGAAAATATCATTGGTGCTAGTTTCCCCTCCTTACAGGACCTGTACTATTCCAGAGTCATGAAAAGGCAGGGGAAATCATCACCGACCCTTAATATCCAGGCCACTATCTTTATGAGCTATTACCATCAGCCAGGCATTATAGATTAATACGCACCAAAACAGGCAGATATAAGAACAGTTTATTTCCACAGGCCATCAAGTTCATAAATGGTTAACTCAGCTTATTAGGCTGAGGTATTCTTTTTCCCAAGCCTCTGAGGATTATGCAATATTGTTTACATATCGTTAATACCTGTTTCCTTTAGAGTTTATTTTAGTATTTTTTGCACTGAGTTGCACTTTGCACCTTGTATGTATGTGTGTGTATATGTATATTTACTTTTTTGTCATTCTTAATACTTGCATGTATGTCATTTTGTTCTCAATAGTTGTATGTATGTCGTTTATGTAATTCATACTTGGAGAATCACTGAAACCGGAGTCAAATTCCTTGTATGCATGCATACTTGGCCAGTAAATGTGATTCTGATTCTGATCTCCTCGTTTGAAGAATTATGCAGTTTTAAGTCATCCAGAAAAAGTAGATGAGAAGTCTTTCAACTTGGTTGTTTTCTGGGAGCCAAATTGCAACCATGACCTAATCTTTTAAGCAGACAGCATAATGGGTTAAGGGCAAGATAAAAAAAAAAACAGCGGTGACAAAGAGTAACCTCTTTGGGATAATAATTTGCCCTTTGTCATAACTCAACTACAAAGTGGTTTGCTACTGTTTTATAGTCACTGTAATGTAATTGATCAATATGCAGCTTATCTTATACATCTGCAAACACTCCTTTATACAGGAGTCTGAGATGCTGTCAAATGATTTTTTTGTAATCTATTCATGCCATATTTAGAGCCACCCCCTTTTACAATTCTCTATTATGGCTTTATTAAGCAAAAATGATCCTTTATTCCCCATGATTTCCTTCTGTTACTGTTTTATTCCATTGCCATAAATGAGTTTTTTTCTAAATGACTATAAACTCTGGTTGCATTAGTTCCAGTATATAGTTTGTACATCATCAGAAAGCAAGTTGTTGGTCTATAGTTTTAGCATGGCTTGTACGCTCACTCTTAAGAAGGAATACAGTTTTTCCTGTTGCTAACCCGATTGGTGTCTCTTCAGAATGTGCATATAAGTTAATACTTACTCAGGGCTAAATCTTTGTGTAAAGATGTTAGTACTTTAAGCCCAAAGTTAGGTACAGTATCTAGGTCTGGAGTTTTCCAATTAGGAGCTTTTCTTAAATTTGCTTCAGTTTCTCTGGCCTTTACTTCATCCCACTTCATATTCTCTACATTTGAACTCCTTACTGTTTATTTAAAATTTTCTATCCATTCAGCATCTTTGTTATGTTCCATAGAATCTTCATAACTATTTCTCCAAATGTATATATTTCTTCTGCTTATAGTGGTGGTTCTATTCCTTTTGTTTTATTTCACAATTCTCTATAAAACTTTTTTTGGGGTGATCAATGAATTGCTTATTTTGTACATTTTCTTCATATTTATCTGCATATCTCTTAAGTTGTTCTGCCTGTGCCGATATCTTTAATTCATTATTTGCAATAGGGAATGATAGACCCTGTCTGTTCTGATACTGTGTGGTGCTTTCACCACATGTATATTTTAGATGATCTGTCCCCTCTTTTATATTCTTCTAGTAGTGACACTTCTTGTCGTAATTGCTTTATAGTTTTCTCTATTTGATGCTTTCATTGTGGCATTTTATTTTTTCTCATCCTTTCTGTTATTGCTTTATGTTTTTGTAGTAAGACATTTTCTGTTGATTAATTTAGCTGCAAAGTAATATATCCTATTTACTTTTGTTAAATCACATGCATTTCTCTTAATAGTTCTGATTACTGTGTTCATCTGTTTAATCATCCTTCTAACATTTTGGGTCTTATTTACTTTCTGTAATCTGTTTATTTTATCAATCTTAATATGTCTGTCCATTTCTATTAAATCAAGCAACTCTTCCCTTATGTCATTGTCTTCTAAACTAAGAGAACATTCTTTGCTCTCTGTTTCCTGTGAGTTTTCTACAAAAAGTTCCAGAATATTTTCCTGTAACATATTCTGATGTAATGGGATCCTATCTCGCCTACATTCATAACTGATGGGTTCGGAGCTGATCCGTCGGCTCCGACTCGGCCACTATACACTAGAACGAAGTCTCTCATTGGCTGGGCTACCCCTTATCCCATAATGCACCACACCTGCTTCCCCAGATCTCGTTTGCCGCTTTTCAAGCCGGACGTGGTCTCGACTTGGCTGGAGCTAAGTGTTTTTTTCCTGACCTTTTGGTCTTTTTTGACTAGGGTTTCTGTCAGAATTTAAACAAACAGCTGTTTTAACAGCTTTGTGAGCGTTTGTGGCCAGTTTTGTGTAAAATTAAATTGTATTCTTTTTCGCGCTACTAGTGTATGGGCAAGGCCCGTTTAAGTTAGAGGGCCTTTGCCCTTATTGTATATCTATCTAATTTTCTTGTTGTGTGACTGGAATAGTTTTTGGGCTAAGTCCGTTTAAGTTAGAGGGCTTTGGCCCATGTATTTCCTTACCTCTGTGTATTTGACCTGTTGTATCGGGCTAAGCCCGCTTAAGTTAGAGGGCTTTAGCCCATACATTTGTTACTGTTTTTTTTCTAGCTATCAGTTACCTGTTTTTTCTACTGTACCCAAAATGTCTAAGGAGCAGAAATCAGGTTTCAAAAAGTGTGCAAAATGTAATTATAAAATGTCTATTACAGACAGCCATGCTGTCTGCGTGTACTGTTTAGGGCCTAAACATTTACAGGATACTTGCAGTGTGTGTCACGCTTTTTCCTCCAGGGTTCTCCAGGAGAGAAAAAACAAGCTGATACTTAGGGGTCTGATTAAGCCTTCATTTGAGGAAGCTTTGGCTTCATCTCCAGCTTCTAAAAAGAAGAGATCATCAGCTCTGACCAGTCCGTCGGGCCCGACACCTAAGAAGCATAGATCGTCGGCTCCAACCAGTCCGTCGGACCCGACAGCTAAGAAACTGGGATCGACTTCTTCTTCCTCGGCTCCAATGGCTTCGGAGCCGATGGCTGAAGGGTCTGCCTCGGTGCTTCTTCCCTCGGCTCCATTGGTGTCGGAGCCGCAGGTTAGTGCATCGAGAGGCCAATCACCTACTTCGGCTCCTTTGGTCTCGGAGCCGTTGGAGGTGTGCAGCTCAGACTCTTCCCCCTCGGCTCCGGAGCCTCCTTCGGCACCGACACTGTTGCAAACGGTTCCGGTCTTGGGTCCGATAGTGCTGGAACCCTTTCGGAGCCGATCCCCTGCTTTATTGGAGCCGAGGCAGAAGTCTACTCGGCCCCAATCTGTTTCCTCCAAATCCTCTAGGTTGTCGGATTCGGATTTGGATAGGGTTATCCAGAGGCTGTTCCAGTCCCCAGTTTTTACTAAAATGATCTCGGCTCCAGCCCACGCGGCTTTGGAGCCGATTCCACATCCCATGCATTTGATTCCTCCTCCAACCCCCTTGGAGCCATTGGAGTCAGTGCAGGTAGAACGCAGCGGAATCGTCCAGTCGGAGCAGGGACCCCCTCGGTGTTTCTCTGCTCCGACCTTCATTCCTACCCTGTCCTCAGTGTCAGGGTTTGGTACCGGGTCTTCCTCGGCGGGGGCCGAGGGCAACACTGTGGAGCTCGCCTCTTCGATTCCCAGTCTTCCCCTTGGAGCATCGGCTGCAGGTATTCCCGGTACCGCTGTGGTCTCTCAGCAAGTGCCCTCTGCAGAGTCTGGAGGTCCTGCTTTTGAGGCCATGAGGAGTGCGCTGGCCATGACCTTGCCGGTTCAGCAGGTTTCTACCTCACCATCCCAAGTTTTGGGTACTGGTGCCTCTGGAGACATTCTTTTCCACGACAGTGGGGCCCCAGGGCCTGAGGATACCCCCTTAGAGGGTTCCCTTCTTCCGGGGGGTCCTTCTGAATCTGCTTCGGATGAACCCCCAAGGAAGAAACTGTGTAAGAGGAAGCACGTTGATTCCCAAGATGAATCTGTCACTTCAGATACTGACCTCGATGATGCGGAGGGGTCCCCTAAATCGTCCTCGGATGACGTCTCCTTCTCGGATATCCTTGAGATCTTGAGACAGAGAGGCAATTGGCAATCCAAAGCCCCTACCACTGAGGAGTCAGTTTTCCTCAAGGCCTTTGGGGCCCAGCCCTCCTCCTCCTGGGTGTCTCCACCCTTCGACGAGTTATTAGATCTAATCTCTCGGAGGGTGTGGGAACATCCTGATACAGCGGAACTGGTGCCTGCCAGGCCTAATAAGTTTCTTTCAGCCCCTCCCCAGAAGGAATTCCTCATGAAGGGTGTTGCAGTTGATGCTATGGTGGTGGCATCTGCCACTCAGCAGGATGTGGCAGAGGCTTCAACGTCTATTCATCCTCCTAATAAGGATTCTAGGAGCATGGATAGGTACGGGAAACGTACCCTTTCTTCAGTGAGCTTTACCCTGCGGTCGCTGAACTATCTCTGTCATTTTACAAGGCTCCAAAGGGACCTCCTCAAGGAGTTAGGAGAGTCCCTTGTGGGTAACCTTCCTGAGGCATTAGCACAGACCGTAGGCGCCCAGATGACTACCCTATCTTCTATTGTCAACTCGTCCATGAGGCTCATTTCCTATGCAGCCGAAGGGGCGAGTAGAGCAGCGGGCACAGGAGTGGCTCTTAGGAGACAAGCCTGGTTACGCTTGTGTCCACTCGCGGAGGCCTTTAAGTCTTCCTTCGCTGATGCCCCCTTTGATGGGTCTTCTTTGTTTGGACCCAAGGTGAAGGACGCACTTACTCAGTGCAAGCAGGAGGGCAAGACCTTGACTGCTGTTGGGGCCCGTTTTTCCGCTCCCTCTAGACCTTATCCCAAGGCCCAGAGAGGAGGGAAAATGTGGTTCAGGAAATCCCAAAAGTTCTCTACTCCACCGAGTGATCCCCCCTCCAGAGGCAGGGGGGGGATTCAGGAAGACGCCGCCCTAGAGGTGGCAGAGGCCCCCGTAACTCTGGAGACCGCGACTCCTTTCGTGGTTCCTCCTACCCTCAACATCCCTAGGATGTGGCCCGGCTGTGCTTCTCCAGAGCCGTTCGGGGGTCGTTTTGCGAAACACCCACAGGCTTGGGAATCGATAAACAAGGATCCGTGGGTGCTTCACATTGTAACCGGAGGCTACCTCATCCCCTTTTTCAAACCCCCTCCTCCTACAAGGAGAATCCCGGACGTGCCACCCAGTCAGTGGGATCTGGCAGCCGTAGAAGTTTCAAAGCTGCTAAGCAAAGGGGTCATCCAGCCCGTCCCCGCTGACCAGATCGGATCAGGAACTTACTCAAGATTATTTTTGGTGCCAAAAAAGACAGGGGACGTAAGGCCCATTTTGGACCTAAGCTCTTTAAATCGTTTTGTGAAGAAGTCCAAGTTCTGGATGGTCACCCTTCAGTCCATTCTCCCATTATTGGAGAAGGATGTCTGGATGTGCTCCATAGACCTCAAGGACGCTTACTATCACATTTTGATACGTCAAGAGTCCAGGAGTCATTTACGCTTCCGCCTAGGAACCAGTCATTTCCAGTTTCGTGCACTGCCCTTTGGTCTCACCACAGCCCCCAGGGTGTTTACCAAGTGTCTGGCAGTGGTGACAGCTCACTTGAGAAGTCTAGGATTCCAAGTGTTTCCCTATCTCGACGACTGGCTCCTCACTGCCACCTCCAAGCATCTACTGATTTGAGCGCTGATGGCCACAGTAACCTTGGGTCTCTCGCTAGGAATCACTTTCAATTGGAAAAAATCTGTGCTGCGGCCATCTCAGCATATCACCTTTATAGGCACAGAGTTAGACACAAAAAGGATGCGGGCATTTTTGCCATCAGAGAGAATTCAGGTTCTACAATCACAGGTTCTAAATTTGTTACCCAAATCTCGAGTTCCTGCCAGACAGATTCTTCAGTTATTGGGCACGATGGCTGCAACTATCCTCCTAGTACCGTTAGCCAGGCTGCACATGCGGGTGCTGCAATGGCTATTATCGGTTCAATGGTCATACCAAGAACTTCCCCTGAACCACCTAGTTCTGATTATGGACAGTTGTCGGGACCTCCGTTGGTGGCTATGTCGGTCCAACCTGGACCGGGGGCGTCCTTTCGCCCTTCAGCCCCCCGTTGCCACAGTGATCACGGACGCCTCCCAGATAGGGTGGGGGGTCATTATCTGGACAGGTCTGTCCAAGGCACTTGGCAGGATTGCGAAGCACACCTTCACATCAATATCCTGGAAATGAGAGCGGTGCTTCTGGTTTTACAAGCACTTCATCATGCTCTCCCCCAAGGTACTATTGCGATTCTATCCGACAACATTTCGGTAGTTTGGCACATAAACAAGCAGGGCGGAACCAGGTCCTACCCCCTTTGCAGGGAGGCCATGAGAGTATGGCGCTGGGCCATAGCCTCTCGACATTTCTTAGTAGCCACGCACATTCCGGGAAAAGCCAATGTGATTGCAGACAGGCTCATCAGGACTCTCCTGTTGCCTCACGAGTGGTCCCTCAGCAACAGAGTGGCTGCACAGATCTTTGCCAGATGGGGTCTCCCTTGTTGCGACTTGTTCGCCAGCCCCAACAATGTGAAGTGCAGAGAGTTCTTCACTCTGACACCCTCTCAGGGGCATTGTCCCAGGGACGCTCTAGCCCACAATTGGCCCCCGGGTCTGCTTTATGCCTTCCCCCTGATTTCCCTTCTCCTGAGGGTGATTCAGAAGGCTCTTCATGTCGGGTGCCACATGATTTTGGTTGCCCCACATTGGCTCCACCAGGTTTGGTTCCCATTCCTTCAGAAGTATGCGGTACAAGGCCCCTGGATTCTAGACCCAGTGCCGGGTCTGTTGTCCAATCAGTCGGGACACTCTCATCTATCCCTCCGGTCATTGCGACTGGCTGCTTGGTTACTCCACTTCCATCCTTAGTTAGAGATCTTGCTCTTTCTTTGGAAGTGATGCACATCTTGTCCTCTTCCCACAAGCCGTCTACCATTAAGCTGTATTCCAGCAAATGGAAAAGGTTTGTTTGTTGGGCCCAGCAGCGAGGCATTGATCCTCTTATGGCCCCAGTTCCGCAGGTCTTGGAATTTCTAGCTTCATTGTTTCATTCAGGCTCTTCAGTCTCCACACTTAAAGTTCAACTGGCGGCTATATCTAATTTTCATGTTGCTATAGAGCCTTCTTTAATGGCTAACAGACTTTGCAAGTCCTTTCTTAAGGGAGCCTGGCTCCTCAGGCCTCCTATGGCTCATCCCGTGCCCCCTTGGGACTTAAATTTGGTTCTGGCCTCTTTAACTGCCCGTCCCTTTGAGCCTGCAGCCACTTGCGATATAAAATTCCTGTCATGGAAAACTGCCTTTCTAGTGGCAATAACTTCTGCTAAGCGGGTTTCAGAGCTTCAGGCTCTCTGTTCTTCCCCTCTTTATTTGATTTTTCACAAAGACAGAGTTTCCCTTAGATTGAATCCATCCTTTTTGCCTAAGGTAGCATCCCCTTTATGCATTCAGCAATCATTGGAGCTCCCAGTTTTCTTTCCAAATTTTTCTAATAGAGCAGAATATACCTTCCACCAATTGGACGTTCACAGGCAACTGCATTTTTACTTAGATAGTACCACTCAGACACGAAAATCTGACCAACTGTTTGTGTCCTTTGCGGAGAATAGGTTAGGTCTACCAGTTGCCAAAACCACCATTGCCAAATGGATTAAGGATTGCATCTCTTTCATTTATTCCCAGTCAGGCAGAGAGTTGCCTTTCCCACTCAAAGCTCATTCTACCAGGGCTATGGCCACCTCTGTGGCTTTTCACTCCAAAGTTTCAATAGATGATATTTGTGCGGCTGCTACTTGGTCTTCTCTGCACACCTTCATTTCTCATTACAAGGTTGATGTGGCTTCCCGAGGCAGAACTTCATTTGGTTCCGCAGTTCTCAGGAGTGTGTTCCAGTGAGCCACCCGGGGTTTTTAGGTGCTAGGGACGCTGTCCCATCAGTTATGAATGTAGGTGAGATAGGATCCCATTACATCTTTTAGTTATGTACTTACCATAACTTTGGATGTATGGGATCCATCTCGCCTACATTCATACATACCCACCCTCCTTCCCCCTACCTTTTGGATTTGGAGGAAATAGTGATCTTGCTAAGCTCTCCTCTGGAAGGGCTCTGGTTGGTCACAGTTATTAGTACCTGTATGTATGTATGAAAGTGAACAAACAAGATCTTGGGAAGCAGGTGTGGTGCATTATGGGATAAGGGGTAGCCCAGCCAATGAGAGACTTTGTTCTAGTGTATAGTGGCCGAGTCAGAGCCGACGGATCGGCTCCGCACCCATCAGTTATGAATGTAGGCGAGATGGATCCCATACATCCAAAGTTATGGTAAGTACATAAATAAAAGTTCAGATACATCCTGCATCATCCGCTGTTCCTTTATATGGGAACTCATTAGCCCATCACTCCACAACATTGCCTTTGTCAGACGTACCACTGATTTCTGCTCCTTCCCTTGTACAACTTCAACTGACTGGTTTTGTACAAAAGGCTCCAGTGCATCGTGTATCAAATTTTCAGATGCTTCCCTTTCAACCTGTTTCTCCTTAATATGGGACTCATTGTTCCACAATAGTGTGACAACACCTGTGTTGGGATTTCGACACTAAATTTTTCAGTTTGCAGGTAGTCCATAACTTCAACTTCTATTTGTTTAACATTACTTACTAGTCCTCTGTTTTACATCCCCCTTTGCTTGCTTCTTTTTTTATATTGAGAAATTTTCCATATCTGGGGGTCTTTGCCTATATTTCTTTTCAAATACATTTGAAGCCACTTTTTATTAATTAGTTTGGCTTTCTTCTTTGCATAGGTATTTCACCAAATCAGATTACTTTTTCTTTTCCATGTTCATGTTACTTTTTTATACCTTTCAAAAATTTCTGAATTTTGTTCTTTATATTTTCGCACTTCCTCTGCAGTTCAAGGTTTTTTTCATCTCTGTAATGTTTTGCATAGGTCTGTTGCACTAATGAACACAAATTTGCATTTGAAGTTTTTGACACCTTTTCTTGTGTAAATATTTTTCATTATTCTAATTTCTCTTTTAATCTTTCTGAATATTTTCTGTCTGGAAATTCTGGGCTTCTTGCATAATAGTAGCAATACAAAATGTCCTCCTTATCCTGAATAGTCCACTGTATCATCTTTATGGCTCTTTTTTTGGCCTATCAGTTTTCATGTTTTTGTGAACTACTACTTTCTTCTACAACAGGTGGGCCACCCCCCACTGAATCTGGCCTAATCCTATTGAAGGAATGTTTCCATGTCTTGAGGATTCTCCTCTACCATTTTTTCCACTCCTGACACCAGTATGTACACTAGGATTGGGAACTTTTTTATTCTGGGCTTATGTACCCAGCTGTCTTTTTAGTTTTAACCTACCTCTCTCTATGATACTTGTTATATAAATACAATCTATATATCAGTATTACCTTCATGAAATTTTGTAAAAACAGGGTCCATTACGAGAAGGTACTCACCAAAACTTAAGGTTGAATTTAGTTTCAACAATACTACGCTCCTTATCCTGCTGATTTCATCATCTCTCTATTTGGACCCACTTCCTATATATGAATAGTGATACTGCTTGATGTCAAGCAACTTGCAACCATAAATGTAAAGGGTAATTTGTTTTTTACTGTTAAAACTCTGTTATCCATTTTTATAATATGACAAATGTGTTACTTCAGATGAAATATTGTGGTAGGGAATAATATGTGTGTCAGACTGATGCAAAGTACACATTATTCAAATGGAAGTCATGATGGGGTAAGTGATGTGTTCTGCATCAATGCTGTGTCAGGTGATGCACAGAGGAACTTATACTGTATGTGTCAAGCAACAGATGAAGGAAATGTTCAAAATGGAAATCGCAAAGGTGATGACAAAGGGATTGAATTGGATGGTGAAGGTTGACAGGGACATATATAAAACACTGGAGTGTAACCCATACATCTCAGATTGATTTCTCCCACATCAGTGCAGTATTAGATGTTGCAAGTCTGTTTGTCTGCATAAAATCATTATTGAGAAATAGTAGTTAAATGTAAATCATATGCAAAATGATATAAAGGAAAAAATACAAAAAATTCATTATGTATTTTGTGCTATCATTCTGCAGATGTTCTGCTTTGGCCTATATAATGGCAGATATTTGTATAATGAATAGAAAATATAGCACAACATCCCACCCTTAGTGACAAGCAAACACTACACCACGCTCACTGGAATGGACTCCATGTATCATGTTTAGTTTGAGCAATGACAGCATATACAAATAACAGAGGCAAATGACATTGCTTTCATTCTGTCAGAATCACTTACTGACATGCACTGACACCAAACTTAGGGGAGTGAATGATGTTAAACTCTTATTGCATGCATCGGAATTTTATTAATTTCTGCCATGGAAGAAGAACTAGCAGTAGGCTGTGCTGTTCAATGTCAGGTGCTGAATAACAGATGAGAATAGAAATAGCTATCTCTGTTTATAAGATACTTATGGCAATGTGTGGTGCGTTCATTTGACTGATTAAAGGTAGCAAATGGGATGACAGGACAGAGATGAAAATGGGAAGCAAGCAGAGGTTAGGACACTGTGATTAATTTAGGAATAAACAGGATGAAAGTGGGAAAGGACCATACCACTCAGTTATTTCACAAGATATTTTTAGATAAGTACATCAGAAATAATGTGTGATAATAACTTGAAACATTGTATGACCAATTGGACATAACACATATAGATAAAAGAGGAGCAGAGGAGAGTTTGAATATGAGTTTGGATATAAAATACCCAGAGAAGGAGATGTAGTAATGAGAGAGAAAGCACAAAATATCGTCTTGGATTAAAATAAGAAAAAAAAAGAAAAAGCTGGAGTAGTTAGTATAGGATTAAGTGAGAATAAACAGTATTTTAGCCAGGGGTGGAACAAGAACAAGTCCAATTATCCCTGAGATGCATTTTAGGACTTTATAAAAGGATTTGTATGAAGGGTCTAATCTTATAGGGAATGGAATGGCATTCCACATTTTTGAGACATGCCATGAGAATAGTGAGTCTACTGCTGAGTTAGTTGATTTGGTCACACTTAGTACATCTTTATCACTTGATTGTAGGTTCTATTTGGAATATGCAGAGATATACAGAGTAAGAATATTAGCTACCTTGGGCATTTTTCAGGGCTGTGGATTAGTGTATCCCCCGGATTCTCAAAAGCTCGCACAGAGTGCAAGATCGGTGCAGGAGCTCAAGCAGGCAATATGTCTGCCGTGCGATCCAGAAACAGACTGCAGGGGTGTGCACAAGCGCTCCTGCACTAATCTTGCATGGACTAAGCCCTGGCATGCAAATCACCTCATTTGCAGGTGAAATCCATGCAAATGAGGTGATTTTGCAATCCAGAAAGCTTGCAACAGTCTGTGCAAGACTAGTGCTAACTGCAGAAATGTACTCGGTTAGTAACCAAGTACATTTCTGCAAAATCTAAAATGGAGTTATAACAACCCCAAATAAATTATGCATATCATGTAGTAAGCATGTCAATGGCCAAATATAAGGCCATTGGCATTGCAAACATAAAAAAAATAAAAAAATCAACTTTTAATTTTACTTAGCCGATCTCGTCTGTTTAAGCGTAGGACAGTGGTGCACAAACGGGATCAGGGGGAAATAATAAAATAAACTTAAAATAAGCAGTCTAACTAAAATCACTATTCTGCCATGCAAGTCAATGGCAGGCAGAAGACAACATGGCCAGTGAGTAGTGGTTGCTAAGGGGGGGAGGCTCAGTGTGAGGCAAGTAACTATGCATTAGCAGGCAATCCTATGCAAATGAGGGTAATGATAGTGAATCCCAGTTTTCCCCAGCATGCTAGTCAGGTCCCAACAGTGTAAGAGTAAGAATAGCTTGGTGCAAGCCTAGGAGCTAGCTGACATCATAGGGGTGTGTGTCAGGCATACTGAAAGCGGATTGGACCCCTATGGCTTGGTATGCTCAAAGCTTAGCACAGCTAAACTTGGGGGTGTGTCTAAACCTGCATAGCACTCTTTACAAAGCGTAAGCAGGTGTGCGCTCTGCGCACCGGGTTTTACAGGAAGAAAAAAGAGATTAAACCAGGAAATAGCAGCAGTGAGTACAACAGAGCACTCTGTTTGTGTGGCATGCACACTGCCGTAAACAGGAAGGCAATGGGAAGGAAAAACAGCAGTATGAAGATAATCAAGGAGAACAAGTGTAGCTGGCAGGTGAAATATATCAGAATGAGCCAATTACATAGGCAGCAGACCAGCCCAGCCCAGAACACTACTATAAACTGAGCAAACACCTTCCTTTCTGGTTTTTCCCAGACTCTACACCACTGCTGTAAACAAGCGGGGAACTTTTAACACTCACAGCAGCAAAATGATAGGGGCTGCAATAGCTATCATACAACTTGTGGAAGAAGCTGAGGGTGGTGAGGATGTGAATGTTGTCAACCAACCCACAGTGAGGAGATGGAGAGGAGTGTACAGACCCAGGGTAACCTACCAGGGGCTACATGAGCTGGAGATATTGGAGCACTATAGGGTGGACAGGGACCTCCTACAGCAAATTGTTGAGCTGTGCCGGCCACACCTGACACACAGAACTAACAGAGGGGAACCCATCCCAGTGGATACCAAGGTATGTGTAGGCCTAAGAATACTAGCTATAGGTACCTTACAAAGGCCAACTGGGGATATGATGGGGATTTCACAGGCATCAGCATCCAGGGTACTCCACCAGTTCCTTGATGCCATGTCAGCACAAATCGGTGAGCGCGTATATTTCCCCAACACCCGTGAGACATTGGCCAGCAATAGGCATCTCTTCCACCAAATAGCAGAATACCCTGAAGTACTGGGTACAATAGACTGCATGCACATATGCATCAAAGCACCTCCCAGTGAGCGGGGTAGGGTCTACATCAACCGCAAGGGCTTCCCCTCCATCAACTGCCAGGTCATGTGTCGATGCCAAGGGCATAATAATGAACGTGTGTGCTGGCTGCTCTGGAAGCTATCATGATTCCCACATCTGGCATCTGACGCAGCTATACCCAGGGGCGGCTCATGCTATCAGACTGCAGGACTGCAGCCCTCCCAGGAAAAAGTTGACATTTATTTGCAAATTTCCATAAACTATATTTTCCATTTATTTTCATACGATATGTCTGCAGACTCCCAGAACTTACTGTGCATGCTTGTTTCTTAACAAGGAAAGTACCTCCTATCTATCTCGTACTATCTGACTGCTGTAAAAGGCAGTCCAGATTAAAAAAAAAGCATCAGTGTGATGCCCAGAAGTCTATGTGGTTTAACCGCATGATCCACATTGTAAATTAGAAGGGGGGTCGGACTGTCAAGTCGGCAGGCACGTACGTGATGTGGATGGCTGGATTGCTACTGATTGGTTCTCGCTCTCTTTTCAAAAAAGAGAGCGAGAAACAATCAGTAGCAATAGCTTATTTAGAGGTTGCAACGTGGGACTCAGGAGTTTGGGACCACTGGATTTGGTGGTGGATATTATTTTATACCGGCGTTTTTGGCTTGGTGGCTTGTACTTAACTTCAGTCGGAGAGAGAGCACAGTGCAGAGAGAAAAAGAAGCAGAGGATGACTACTAATGCATAAACTGCGGTAGGCACTGGAATTGGCCGTTTTTTTTTTTGCTGCAACAAGCAACATCTGAATGACACTTAACAGATGTCTGGTACTTTCAGTCTATCAGAGTAGCTAATGACACTAAGCCCTATGACTTGTACAGAAGAAATTCCTAAATTAATGTTTTTGTTATATTCAATAATAAAGGTTAATTTAATTCAAACTCATTTCCTTGTATCACGTAATAATGCCCAGCAGCTGACAGTATGGGCTTTATAGGAAATAGCTCACTATTTAGGGGTGTTGTGAGGTCTGACTTGCTTTTCAAACAAAATATCGACTTTCTTGGTAAGGTGGATAGACAGGAATATTTTGCATGTTGGAATAAAGTTAGTGTTTAGTTTTCCAAAGATTTGGAGGGCAAGAATTATACTGATTTCAGAAAAGCAATTGTGACTCATGGATGTTGGGCAACCAGACGTTTAGGATTTTATTTCATGTTTATTGAAATGACAGAAAATATCACTTACATTTAAGATTTTGTCATAAAGAGCACACTGATCTCTTACCCCTGAGCACACTATTTCCAAAGATACTTTGGGGACTCATGAAATTTACTAACTTTCTAGAAAAACTAGATTGTATTCTAGACTGTTGAGGTTAAGGGAGCCTTGACATATATAGCTTTTTGACAAAGATGTACAATCATGTAAGTCCACAATAGCAAACATATGTTGCTTTAACCAAGCAAGCTTAGGGGTTTTAAACAGCATGATATAAGTTTAGATCCATTTGAGTCACTGCCTATCTTATACAAAACAAGATTTTCTCCAAACTGGCATAGCTCTGATTGCTAACACATTCTGAGTGTGAACATATTATTCTGAAGTGGCTCTGACCACACACATAACACAGCATCTCATTGTCGAATAGTTTAAATGGGATGCATGCAGAATGGAGCTGCTGTGCATGATCTCAGTGGATAGCTATAAATATTTAAATTTAATTTAGCAAGGTATACAATATGAATTTCATTCTATATTTTTTATATGTTCTGTTACCTTGATGTAGATACATGACAAAGAGTATTGGTTCATGACAATGATTGTGTGCAGTGATTTACAATATAAAATCATATTTGGTTTGCATTATGGACTTTCATATTCAAACATATCAAATACTGCCAGAAGGGGATAGGAACATGCTTATGGAATGCATACTTTCTGGAATGACTCTTGAGCTATGCCATTTGGAGAGATATAGATTTGTTTCATTGTTAGTGTTAAACTTCAGCATTTTGTATTGGTAATGTATTAATTTGACAGTGCTATGTTATTTGCCAAACTCATTTATTAATGGTTTAAAACAGGGGCAGCCCGTGCTATTGGACTGCCTCCCCAGCTGTAAAAGAAAGAAAAAAGAAACTAATGAAAAAAAAACATCCACAGGAAGGACTTCATGGGATCAGTGACATCTCACAAGGGCTTAGCAAGTGGATATGGAGCTATACAGCAAGGCTGTGTGTGTGTGTGTGTGTGTGTGTGTGTGTGTGTCTGTGTGTGAAATGCCCTATTTGCTATATACTGGTGGGTAGAGAATGCCTCAGGCTTAAACACTGTACCTTAGTTGCAGTTGGCAAGGGCCTAAATTCCCTACCCACCACCATTTGTAAAAAAAAAATGCAGATTTTTGCCTCATATTTGTTCTGTTGTGTTGCTCATAAAATCTGTGTTTTTATATTTTTGTTACCTTACACAGTCAGTAAGGTAGCATTGTTGCCTGACAGCTGCAGGTTCTCTGGTTTGATTCTTGGCTGGGGTGCCTTCTGTGTAGACTCTGCATATTCTCCCATCTTAGAAAGACAAATGTCTGGAGTGTTTCTCCCTGGGCCTCTGCTGAAAATTGGCTTTTATTCCAAGCCAGACTTTCCTGGTTAACAAATGTTAAATAAATAAAAATAGACATTTGAATTTCAGACTTCATATTCTTCATAAAGTACATGGTAACACAAAACCTTAGCAATTTTCTAAGTTTATAATATGAGTATTTGAAATTTGTCCCTGTTTTGGGGACTGTATTCCTCCATTATTTTCTTTGTCCAGGTTTTTTGTGCTAAGGTTGAGAGCTATGGTGAGAACTGAATTCACTGAATATGTTTGGGGGCTGTATTCCCCCATTACTGGCTTTGTCTACGTGTTGTTTGCTAAGAGGTTGAAAGCTGTGGTGAGAACTGAATTAACTGAATATGTTTGGGAGCTGTATTCCCCCATTATTGGCTTTGTCCAGTTGTTTTGTGCTAAGAGCTTGACAGCTATGGTGAGAACTGAATTCACTAAATGGTAGCCATTTAGGTTTCAGTCTTCATCACTTTCACAAAACAGATGATTGGCATAGTGGTATGTTCCTCTGACTGTTTTGCGTAGGGTCCTGGGTTCAATACTTGGCAGTGAAATGTATGGTGGTAACACAGCATTTTATTCTAGCAACTTTCCAAAATTATATAAGCAATGTTTAAAATGTGTCCCTGGTTTTTGGGCTTTTGTCCCTCCACCAATAAATTTTGGCTTTTTCCATATTTCTTGTGCTGCAAAGTTTAGAGATAGAGTGTCAAGTAGATTTTACAAGAAGCTGAGAGCTGCAGGTGAACAAATGTTTAGTGCTGCTTATGCCAAGTCAGCTTGCATTGTTAATAGCACAACAGGTAGTGTGCTTGCTTTTGATGCAGAAGGCTGTGGGTTCTACTCCCACAATAGATAGATGCATTGCTGATACTGTGCGGTGTTGTAAAGGGGATGGATGCTGCAGTCCTTTTTGGCAAAGATACCTAGTAACTATGAACCTGTAATCAGTTTGCCATCCATTGCCATCCATTCCCTATTGCAATATTACTAGCTTATCATTTTTTAATGCAACATAGGCAATTTATTCCTCAAGGGCAACAGGCACGTTATTTGTAGATGAAACAATGAAATATAAAGTTGTTTGCTAGCAGCAACCTCTTTATTAGTTACAGATTTCTTTAATGTGGAATTATTTTGATGACATTTACTTCTTCAGAGAGTGTGCATATTTACTGATACTGGTGGACTGCAGAAGTTTGAGTAGACTTTTATGATGGAAATGTTCTGAATCGGGCAGTTTTGTCATTATTGGTGCATGCATTTTGTTTCATTGTTTACTGGAAAAATGTTTTGAATTGAGCAGTTTTGTCATTATTGGTGCATGCATTTTGTTTCATTGTTTACTGGAAAAGACGTTGAAAACAATACATTTAAAACGCCCTTTAACAACTGTACTGTATTGTACAAGGAATATAATTTAATACAGTCAGGAAGGTGTATCAAAGAGCACGTGTATGTTTCGTGTGCAAGGAGCCTATGATTTGAAAACAACTCAAAGTTAATCTTTATCTGCCACTGGCAAAATGTATTTTCTTTGAATGTGGGTTTCAATGAATGTGAGTTTCAAGGACAGAGAAGTTTTAATGCTAAGTCTGTTTTCATTGTGAGACTGCATTGCTTTGTTTAGCAGATGTCTTAGTGTTTACGCTGTAAAATGCAAAATAAAACTTTCAAATGAAGTCCAAATCATCACAGAAGTAAAGCAGTATGCACATTAGTGTTTATGGTAAATGGGGTGAAATAGCCAAGTAATAGTTCATTGGAATGGCTGCAGGGGGGAGGCTCCATTCGACCATGATTTTGTGAGCATCACAGTCAGCCAGAGATATTTCAAATTGTGACATACTTGTTGCACCCCACTCCCCCAGGTAGTGACTCTGGATGTGTCCAAGCAAGGCAAGGAGCAGTTATGCCGTGTAAATGTGCAGAGTATTCCCCCATCCAAGGTAGACACAAGTACTACAGTGGCTTTTCATCTGTCCTTGATTTTGCAGAATGTTCTGGTTTCTGTCATATTTTTATACTTTTGATTTATGCTTATTATTATTATTCAGAAAGTGCCTGTTGCTCTGTATTTAAGTAGCAATGCTTTAATGACCATTAGAGATTGTAAGTTGCAAGTAAGATTTAATAAGCATACTGTTGAAGAATTGCCAACATTGAAAGCCTTTCTGTTGTTGCCATGCAGAGAATACTTAGATAAATAGATAACGTATAAGCCTTGGGCAGACCTCTCAGCCAATCAGGTGCATATTTGAACAGAATCAGGGAAAAGTCAAGAAAAAGTCAGGGACAATCGGGGACACCTTTAAAATATTAGTGCAATTAAGCTGAAACATTGAGAGAATCAGAGCATATGAATCAATACACCTTTTCTGAAGTAAAAGAAGTGTCTAACTCTTAATTATTTTCATTATTCATTAAGTGTAATTCACCACCATTCTGCCCAAAGTCAGTAGTTTTAGGAGGGACTCAGAGGGACAGAGCTAAAATTTGGGTCAAAATCAGGGACATCCCTGAAAATTAGGGAAAGTTGAGAGGTATGGCTTTGGGTATGGAAATGCATATGACAGTATTTAGGTTCATAGGTTCATACTAGGCTATCTGCCCTAGGGCATTTATAAGCCTAGCCAGAGTGGGTTTGGCTTTCACCACCCATTTTAAATGAATTTTGCTATGCCCTTTTTCGAGGTTAGTATACTGTGCCTCTGTCTAACATTGACACAGAAGTGATACCCGGGTAAACCTACGATCTCCCATCCACTCATCAAGATTCCTCTTGAAGAGAGTCAATGAGGGACTCTGCCTAACCTGGAATGGGATTTTATTCCAGAGTGAAGGGAGCCTCTGGGTTATGAATCTGTCCCTCCAGCATGTCCTATTTATTTCAGTGCTGAGGTTCAAGTCTCTCAAGCACGTAGCTCGATGGGATTTGGATTTTCTGAGGTGTAGCATGTCCATTAATTTCGGGTTGGACATGGCTTTATACATCAGGCACAGATCGCCTCTGAGCTGGCAGTATGCCATTGAGTAGAGCTGGAGTTTCTTTAACTGGGCAGCATATGGCATCTGTTTGATCCCTTTGATCCTCTTGGTGAGGTACTTTTGGGGTCTTTCCAGTTGCTGCAGGTGTCTGCTAAGGTACATCCCTAAAGGGGCATTGTACTCAATTATGGGCCTGATGAGGGATGAGTAAAGAGGCACGATGACCTCCCCTGATCTAGATGTGAATCCCTTCATGATTAGGTGGGCTATATAAAATGTTTTACTAACCACTTTGGCCACGTGGTTTTCAAATGAGAGATTGCTATCAACTTGCGTCCCCTTCTTCCGTACTTAATGGATTACCACCTATGTGGTAATTTGTGGGCACTTTGTTTTTGCCAAAGAGGATGACTATACACTTTTTGGCGTTTAGCTTGAGGCCATGGCTCTGGCACCAGTTGTCTGTTTCTATGAGGCCCTTTTGGAGGATGCTTGTGTCGGCTGGAGAGTCGATTATGGCGCCTAGTTTGCAGTCATCTGCGAACTTGGTCAGCCACAGTCCTTCCATGTTGGCCTGTACCTCCGAGAAATATATACCGAACAAGAGAGGTCCCAGGACTGAGCCTTGTGGGATGCCACTTGTAACTGGTTTGGAGTCTGACATGGCTCCAGCAATTTTAACCATGTGGATTCTGTCCTTGAGCCAGTTTGCAACCCATCTAGTGACATAGGGGTTTATATTTAAGCTGGTGAGCTTATCTATAATGCCCAAGTGGGGTATTGTATCGAAGGCTTTTGCGAGGTCCAGGTAGGCTGTGTGGACCACCTTCCCCTCATCAATGGCCTTGGTGACTGTTTCAAAGAAATCGACCAGGTTTAAGAGGCAGGATCTGCCCTTAATAAAGCCAAACTGGGTAGGATCCAGTGTCTGTGGTCCAGAATATCTTTATTTATGAGGTCCATGATGATCCTTTCCATAGCTTTGCAGACCAAGCTAGTCAGGCTTATGGGGCGATAGTTTCCAGGATCCATTGAGGCACCACCTTTGTGGAGAGGGACCACTGTTGCTGTACGCCACTCTTTGGGTGCATATCCTGTAGTAAGGCTGAGATTGAACAGTAGTTTTATGTTTGGGTTTAGCTCTTCTTGGAGTTCATGTAGGATGCAGCCTGGGACACCGTCTGGTCCCATTGATGCTGTGTTTTTTGCTTTGGAGAGGGCGGCTCTTACCTGAGCATCTGAGATGTCAGGGGGGCAGTACACTGCTGGGATTGATATTTGCCCTTTTGGTGGGGATGGGGGGAGACGTTTGCTCTGAACCTGTCAGCTAGGATGTTGGCAATGTCTGTGGATTCGGTGTATTTTTTGTCATTTTGGACTAATTCTGAGCATATCTGGAAATTCCCACCCAGGTTTCTAACATAACTAAAGAAAGCCTTGTGATTATCCTTAGTGTCCTGTGCAATTTTTCTCTCAAAGCTGGCCTTAGATGATTTTATGAGTGTCCGTAGTTTTTTGCTAATACTGATCAGAGATGCCTTCCCTTTTTGGGATTTTGCTCTGTCATGTAGTAGCTTCCTCCTTCTATTGTATAGTTTGTTTATGGCTGGGGTCCACCAGACAGGACGCTTGCCTTTGGAGGATTGGGTCTTGGTTTTATTTGGGATTGCATGATTCATGCATTCCTGAAGGTGTTCATAAAATACGTTTATAAAGGATTCTGTAGTCTGGGCTGTATTTTCCACAGGCCCGTGGGCTTTGAAGGATTAAATTTGCTTTAGAGAAGTATTTCACTGTGGTTTTCTGGGCAGGGGTTGGGGTCGGGATGTGAATATCCAGTGAGATTAGTTTATGGTCTGATCTTACCAGTGAGGGATACACTTCTGGTCTGGAGCATAGAGCCCCCATGTTGGTGATGATCAGATCCAGTATGTTTTCCCCTCTTGTGGGAGTGGTAACAAGTTGTTCCATAGCATTTGAGTTTATAAATTCTAGGAACCTTTGGGCTAGGGTGTTGGAGCTAGAGTAATGCTCCCAGTCTATGTTTCGGTAGTTGAAGTCGCCCAATATAATGGTGTTTGGAGAGACCTTCATATTTTTCAGTGTTCTCAGGAAGGCCGAGTGGGGTTCCTGGGTTTGGGAGGGTGGCCTGTAGCAGGCTATAAACTGGAAGGCAGTTTTACCCACTGTTAGTTGTACATGGATAGTCTCTGATGCTTCGTGCTGTGCCACCAACCTGGAGGTGTGGGTATCTTTGACGAATATTGATACTCCCCCTCCTTTTGTGGTTCAGTCCAAGTTTTGCAGCCGAAAAGCATGGTATGAGGTATAACCTGGTAGTGCTGGGGTGCTCTTGGGAGCCTTGAACTAGGTTTCTGTTACTGCACAGATATCGATGTTCTCCATGCTAAGGAGAGTTTTGAGTGCGTGCATCTTGAGGTTTAGACTTCTGGCATTGGGTAGCATTACTCTTAGTTTCTTATCCCTTGTGATACCTATGCAGGTGGGTTTGTCTTTTGAGCCTTCCCTAAAAAAGGCACTATGGGGGTGGCAAGAGCCTTTACCAGTATCCGAAAGCCCAGGGGTGACAGGTGGAAGCTGTCCCTAGCGAAGCATCGTGGCTTGTCGAGCATGTCATCCCAGGCTGACAGGCATTGGATCCCCTTTGAATGACACCAATACTTAAGCCAATTGTTGAAATTGATCATCTTGTCTTCATATTTTGGCATCATTCTTGGTGAGGGTAAGATGCTACTCAAGGTCAGGGTCATACCGGCCTGGGCTACATGCTCAGAGAGCTCCTCTATGTCTCTTTTCATGTAGTCCAGGGAGGTACGTCTTCAGGTCATTCACACCAGCATGGACAATGACTGAGTCATATTTGTACTTGCCTTGGAGTGACCTGAGTGCTTGTGTTATGTTGCAAATTCTAGCGCCTGACAGGCAGCTCAACGTGACCTTGCCCTTGTTCAGCCTGGTGAGCAGGACGTCAGTGTGCCTGACGATAGAGTCACCTATTACAAGTGTATCAGGTGTGTTGTTTAGCCTTAAGGGCTGTGACGGTTTGGCACACTGGCTTTGTGAGCTATGTGTTGCACGTGTTTTGTTTTGGGGTAGTGGTTGCTTGGCTGTCTGCTTTGGAGGTCTCTGCTGCTTATTTGTAATAAAGGACAGGATTACAGTATTTTCAGAAGCTCATTACACTTGTTGGAGACTTGCAGTCATCTTTGCAGGCTTTACCTGTAAACTAAACAGAATGCCAATCTATCATGTGTGGTCCATAACTTGTGCAGTAATCCCTTAAGCAATGTATCTTGAGCTTGTTTCTTGTTTGCTTTTCATTTTTTTCATTTGATCATGTTTTCCCCATGAAACAAGTAGACAGTTGTTCAGGCAGCAGGTCTTTTTTGGATAAGAAACATTTTTACAAATGGGAGTATCACAGAGATTGCTACTTTCAGCATGTTACTTGGTACTTTAATAAAGCTGAATATAAATTCTAATTAGAACTGCAGTGCAAGGAGAAATGGTTTGAGTTGAGTGCTCCTTGTTTTTCTTATACTTGATTTTGATTGACATTCCAGTAATGTATTTAAAAAGTAATTTAATTTGTCATGCCTCACAAAATTTTTGTTTCCATCTAGATATTAAGTAAGCTGTCATGCAGCCAATGCACTGATTTTTTTTTTCTTTTACACTTTATTTTGTCTTGATTGGACTCTCATAATGATGGTTTGACACCCAGGGCAGCATATTTAATTAAAGTTACAGTTTTTGTGGTTTTGATCATAGCTCCTCCCCTTTCTAGTTGGCTGCACCCCTTCCCATTGACCCCACCCATTCAGCTGTCTCCTGCAGCCCCCTTTGATTTGAAATCACCAGCCGCCACTGGTTATATCAGAGATTTGCCAGTGGGGACATGTCACACAGTCACCTAGTGGGGGATGCTGGATACGCACTGGAGCAGTGTCTGATGACATCCATCAGAGATGCACACACACTCGAACAAGAACTCCACGTGCACAGACCAGAATTATAGTAGAGTGTGTGTTTGGGATGCTCAAATCATGGTTTCGGTGCCTGGATACATCCGGTGGAGCCTTGCAGTACTCACCAGCTACATGTACCCAAATTGTTCTTGTATGTGCCATGCTGCACAATATGATCCTGTGGAAACAGCTGCAACAGGAACAGCATGGGGCAGGGCCACACAGCCCTCCACCATTGCCAATGACTGCACAGCCACAGAATGACTTAGAGGAGGAACAACCTGAGTCTGCCCCAGTAGGCAGAAGGAGGTGTGCCCAATATGCCCTGGCCTTGGCAAAGAGGCAATGCATAGCACATACACTGACACAGGAAGGACCCAGGGAATAACATGTCTCTCCAACTCTCACATATAGTAAAAGGGATGCCAAACATTTCACTACCTGTGCCTAACCATGTGTAGGGAGTGTACTATATGTCTCAAACATAGGCAACCCTGCAGCGCCACCCCAAATACCGGGACACCCACAAGGTAAGTGACTTACACATGTCAGTCGGGGGGTGGGGTCAGATACCCATTACAGCAGTCACAGCCAGCGGGACAGGTGTAGACAAACACAAACAAAGGCTGTGCTATGGCCTCTGAATGAGGCCTATGGGTAACCTCCCCCCAGACCTACACAGACAGACTACAGCAGGTCAGGCAGTGGGATGTCAGTTCTGAAGGCTAGAAAGTCAGAAACTAATATGTAGGTAATTAAAAGCTAAGATCTGTAGTGCACTGGTACACCTCTACCCAGCGTGACAGGTAAGACTATAAACTGAAATGGACTACCTGACATACCAGTACAGCCCTAGCAAATGTGTACAAGTGTCAGGTGTCCCCCCATCTGACATAGAAATATAGTAACAGTCAGTTGTGCACCCCCAATCCTGTGTAGAAATGTAGAAATAGTCAGGTCTGCCCCCCCATCCTACGTAGAAATATAGTAACAGTCAGGTGTGTCCCCCCAATCATAGGTAGGTACTAGGCTATTGGCCCTAGGGCCTATATAAGCCTAGCCAAATAGGTACCCTGGCTTTCGCCACCCAAGAAAATTATTTTCCTGTGCCCCTGTCAAGCAGAGCCAGAGAAGTGATCCCCAGGGTGAATTTCCTATTTCCCATCTAATCATCAAGATTTTTCTTGAAGAGTGCTAATGAGGAGCTCTGTTTGACATAGATATGTAGTCTGTTCCAGAGTATGGGAAGTTTCTGGGACAGGAATCTATCCCACCAGCATATTCTGTTTATTGTGGTGACAAGGTTTAGGTCCCTAGAGCATGTAGTTCGGAGGGATTGGGATTTCTTTAAGTGGAGCATGTCTAACAGCTCTGGGTTTGATATAGCTTTATATGTTAGGCAGAGATCGCCTCTGAGTAGGAGATATGTGACGGAGTAAAGCTGGAGTTTTTTGAGACGGCCTGCATAGGGCATCTATTTGAGGCCAGTAATCCTCTTTGCGAGGTATTTCTGTGGCCTTTCCAGTTGTTGTAGATGTCTTGTGAGGTACATACCAAAAGGGGCATTGTACTCTATAATGGGTCTAATGAGTGATGAGTAGAGGGGAACAATGACCTCTTTTTTTTCTGGATGAAAAACCTTTTATGATGAGGTGTGCAATGTAGAAGAATTTCCTGACCACTGTGGCAATGTGATTATCAAAGGAGAGACTACTGTCCACCTGTGTCCCAAGATCTCTTATCACACTTTCAGTGTTAAGTAGACTACCACCTATGTGGTAGTTCATGGGTACAGAGTATTTACCAAAGGGGATGACAATGCACTTTTTGGCATTGAGCTTGAGGCCATGGCTTTGACACCAGGGATCTGTCTCAGTGAGGCCTTTTTGTAGGATGTCCACATCATCAGCAGTTTCAATTATGGCTCCTAGTTTGCAGTCATCTGCAAACTTAGTTAGCCAAACACCTTCTGTGTTAGCCTGTACTTCAGAGAAGTAGATACTAGACAGGAGAGGACCCAGGACTGAACCCTGTGCTACTCCACTTGTCACTGGTCTGAAGTTGGATTTGGAGTCTTCTACTTTCACAGTGTGGGTTCTGTCAGTAACCCATCTTGTGACATGGGGATTTATACCTAGTTTAGTGAGTTTATCTATAATTCCAGAGTGGGGAATGGTGTTGAAAGCCTTGGCGAGATCTAGATAGGCTGTGTGAACCACCTTACCCTCATCTATGGCTTTGGTGACTGCTTCAAAGAAGTCTGTCAGGTTTAGGAGACATGATTTGCCTTTTACAAACCCAAACTGTGTATGGTTCAGAGTTTGGAGATTACCAATGTCTTTATTTATGAGTTCCATGATGATACACTCCATGGCCTTGCAGACCAGGCTTGTCAGGCTAATGGGGCATTAGTTCCTGGGATCTGTCATGGCTCCCCTTGTGTGGAGTGGGATAACTGTCGCAGTGTGCCATTCAATTGGCACAAAGCCTGAGGTGTGGCTATGATTGAACATGGTACTTAGGTGGGGTGCCAGTTCATTCTGTAGTTCATGTAGAATGTAGCCTGGAATGTTGTCAGGTCCCATGGATGCTGTGTTCTTGACTTTGGACAGTGAGGATTTTACCTGTGCTGCCGTGATTACACAAACTTTGCATTCTTCTGGTATAGAGATGGGCCATTTAGGGGGTGAGAGGGTGGTAAAGTTAGCACTGAACCTATCTGCCAGGATGTTGGCAATATTATTTCATTCTGTATATTTAGTGCCATTGTGCTGTAACTCAGAGCAGATTTGAGTGTTGCCATTGAAATTCTTGGCATAGCTATAGAATGCTTTGTGGTTGTCTTTAGAATTAGTGATGATTTTGTTTTCATAACTAGCTTTGGAGAATTTTATGAGGGATCTCAGCTTCTTACTGAGGCTGACCAGGGAGTTCCTCCAATCATGGGATTTTACTCTTTTTTGCAACAGTTTCTTTCTTCTGTTGTAGAGTTTGTTTATGGCAGAAGACCACCAGATTGGCTTCCTTTTTTTGGAGGATAGCATCTTGGTTCTGTTAGGGATAGCACGATCCATGCACTAGTGCAAGTGCTTATAAAGTGTATTTGTGTAGGATTCAGCAGTCATACCTCTGTTGTCCATCTGCATGGGTGTCATGAAGTTTGCCACTTGATGGGGGGTGGGGGCGGGATGTGGATGTCTAGGGTGATTAGCTTGTGGTCGGATCTGACCAATGAGGAATTGGCCTCTGGTGTGGAACACCAGTCACCCATTAATGTTGGTAATGACCAGGTGTAGGATATTGCTGCCCCTGGTGGGGGTGTGGATAAGTTGATCCAAGGCATTGGAATTTATGAATTCCAGAAAACATTGAGGAAAAGAGTTGGTACATGAGTAGTTTTCCCAGTTAATGGTGGGGTAGTTGAAATTACCCATTATTAGGGTGTTGGGTTGTACCCTAATATTTTCCAGTGTATCAAGAAAAGAGGAGTGGGAATCCTGGGGAATGATGGGGGATCTGTAGCAAGCTACAATTTGGATTGCGGTCTTGCCCAAAGTCAGTTGCACTCGGATAATCTCGTATGCATTATGCTGAGCACCTAGCTTGGAGGTGTGGACACCCTTAATGAATATGGACATGCCTCTGCCTTTAGTGTTTCGGTCTGGATTAGGTGGCTGAAAGGTGTGGTATGTATTGTAGCCTGGTAATGCAGGGGTGTTCTCTGGAGCTTTGAACCAGGTCTCTGTCACTGCACAAATGTCGATGTTCTCCATTTTAAGGAGTACCTCGAGTGAGTGCATTTTGAGATTTAGACTTCTAGCACTGAGTAGCATTACTCTCAGATTTTGCTTACTTGTACCTGTTATGGTGGTGAATTTGTCATTTGAACCTTGCCTAAAGGCACTATAGGGGTAGCAAGAGCCTTTAACAGTATCCGGAATCCCAAAGGTGACAGGTGCAGGCCATCTCTGGCAAATCATCGTGGTCTGTCGATCATGTCATCCCAGGCAGACAGATACTGGATTCCCTTAAAATGACACCAGAAGCTTAGCTAGTTGTTGAATTCTGTACTGAATGTGTGGATCCTGTGTAGAAATGTAGAAACAGTCAGGTGTGTGTGCCCCGCCATCCTACGTAGAAATATAGTAACAGTCAGGTGTGCCCTCCCAATCCTATGCAGAAATGAAGTAACAGTCAGGTGTGCCCCCCCCCAATCCTGTGCAGAACTGTGGAAATATTCAGGTGTGTGTGCCCCCCCATCCTACATAGAAATATAGCAACAGTTAGGTGTGCCTCCCAATGCTGTGTAGAGATGTAAAAATAGCCAGGTATGCCCCCCCCATCCTACAAAGAACTACAGTAACAGTCAGGTGTGCCCCCCCAATCCTGTGTAGAAATGTTGAAGTAATCAGGTGTGTGTGCCCCCCCATCCTACGTAGAAATATAGTAACAGTCAGGTGTGCCCCCCAATCCTATGCATCCTATGCAGAAATGAAGTAACAGTCTAGTGTGCCCCCCCAATCCTGTGTTGAAATGTAGAAATAGTCAGGTGTGTGTGCCCCCCCATCCTATGTAGAAATATAGTGACAGTCAGGTGTGTCCCCCACAATCCTGTGTAGAAATAGTCAGGTGTACCCCCCCATCCTATGCAGAAATGTAGTAACAGTCCATGCCAAATGATCGACGGATACCCTGCAAAGACAGCATGCTACCTGTAGGTGTACAACACAGAGATCAGCACTGCAGTACAAACTACCTGGACCCAGTCCACACATTAAATACAGACGGCCATACTGAGCATGCCCACACACTTGAGTAATGAAGACAATGTCAGTCAACAACATACTGAAAGGTCATATCGGGCATGCTCACACACTTAACACTGCCGCCTAGTAATCTCCGTAGCGCGTCCTGTAACTGTGTACTGCTGTAGTGTAATAAATTAGATAGATAGCTGTTCTATTCCTAGATATGGCAGGTGTGTGTGTGTGTGTGTGTGTGTGTGTGTGTGTGTGTGTGTGTGTGTGTGTGTGTGTGTGTGTGTGTGTGTCTGTCTGATCCTGTCTGTGTAGAGAGCAATGCTTTTTAGGGTGGTCACACTCCCTACAATTGAAATGCTCTACTTTGGTAAGGCTGCTGATGTCATCCACCTAGAAATACATCCCTGGAAATATTGCATCCCAGTAGTCTCCGTGGGATGTCCCAAAACTGTGTACTGCTGTAGTGTGATAAAATAGTTAGGTAAGAGTTCAATTCCCAGACATGGCAACTGTGTGTGTGTTGGTCTGTCTGTGGAGAGAGCAATGCTATCTAGGGTAGTCACACTCTCTACAATTCAAATGTTCATCTTTGGCAAGGCTGCTGATGTCATCTACCTAGAAATACACCTTTGGGAAGCTGCAGCCCAGTAATCTCCGTAGTGCGTACTGCGATATAGACCTCTATTAAGGGTTCTATACCCATGCATGCCAGTTGTGGATGTTTTGTGTGTGTTTCAATGTCTGTGTAGGGAGCAATGCATTTTAGGCTAGTCACTCAGTACATATCCAATGGCCTACTTTGGCAGTCCTGCTGATGTTATCCAATGTGAAATACACCTTTGGGGAAAGAGGTTTCCAGTAATCCCTGTGGTGTGTCCTACAACAGCTCCATGCTGTAGTGTGATATAGACCTTTGTTAGGGGTTCTATACCCATGCATGTTGGTTGTGGATATTTTGTGTGTATTCCAATGTCTGTGTTGCATTTTATGCTAGTCACACGCAGTACATATCCAATGACCTACTTTGGCAGTCCTGCTGATGTCATCCAATGTGAACTACACCTTTGGGGAAAGAGTACTCCAGTAATCTCCGTGTTGTGTATTATAACTTTGTAGTGTAATAAACTAGTTATGTAGGGGTTCAACTCCCAGACATGACGGGTGTGTAGCTTGTATCCTGTGTGGAGGTGAGTGTGAGTGTGTGACACCTGGGCCCATTGTGGGTGTGAGTGTGTGACACCTGGGCCCATTGTGGGGTGGGTTTTGCAAATGTCTTTTATGGTGGCCCTATATCACAATGTCCACCATAGAGGGATAACAGATGTGAAATAGCCAAGAGGCTGGGATTCAACTCCATACCCATACATGTGACATCATGGCCAGGCAATCACAGTTAGCAACTCCAGTATTACCCAGAGCACACTCTCAACCCATGTCACACACACACACACACACACACACACACACACACACACACACACACACACACACACACACACATGCTGAGGCAACAGTCAATATGTGTGTAGTACACTGCATATTGGTGACTGAAAGTAACTATGGAGTGATTACAGTGGCCTACAGTGGGCATGGCACCCTGTCCATCTGTCCAATAGGCACATACATGCAGACAGTGCACCTTCCCCATGTTCCCCACTGGACACCTGCAACACCTGTGGTGCCATCACATGTGACCCACAAAGGACATACCATGCCTGAAAACATGCCCTGTATGGACAGATGCCACTGACTCCAGGGAATGTCGTTAGCATGTTATCAATGTAGGTGCAGGGTTAACCTGCTTTCCATTACCACTTCCTGCCACAGGTAGCCAAGACTGGCACATCTGATGATAATCTGTGTACACAATATGGGCCTGACACCCCAGGTACAGTTCTACATGTCACTGTACATGCATGTGGGAGGTGTGCACATCCCAGGCACCGTCCATGTCATAGACTAGGGAACACATACATGGCAGGTAATGCACAGCATTGGCCACATGCAATAGCCATGCAGGTGACTGGATGGTGGATACAATACCCACCTGTGTGGCCAAATGCAGAACCCACAGGCCTGAGCCACAATGCAGACCATTGTCATGTGGCCTGATGTCAAGGTTTACCTATCACATCAGTACTGGCACCCTGTGTGTTTGTGTGTGTGTTGTATGATGCGTATGATCACATCCACACTCACTACAACCCCCAGTGGTATACTGAAGCATGCTGTCTGATTTCAGACACCTCCCCATACCCTTTGCCCATATAACCTCTGTATGACCAGTGTGGTGCATGAGATACCTGCACAGTAATGTGTTGTGGCAATCTCACTAGTGATGAGATGTATCCCTGGCACTGGCAAGTGTGTCAATGTGTGTGCATCCCTGTGAGAGTGTGACTGTGTTGACGCTGGCACCTGTTCAAGTGGAGAGGCACGTGTACATCACGTACCGTATAGTTACCATATTCCTGTGGCATATGTCACTCACCATCACATCTATGTTCTGTAGACTCCACAACAGGTAACCCATGTGATGCATCCAACAACTGCATAGGACTGTGATAGCACTACATAGTAATCAGGGGTTTGATACCCTGTGCTGGTAGGTGTTGTGACACAGATATGCTTAGGTTTACTCTCCCATCCCTCCCTGACTTGTCGATGCCTCTGTCGACCTCTCTCATTCCCTCACTGTTGTATGTGGAGACCTATACCTGTTTTTCTTAGGCAGCAGCATGTGCATTTTAGGTAATGCTCATGATCAGCTGATGACCTCTACATGAATTGCAGCCCTCCCCTAGCTGATTGCATGTGGAACAGCTGTGATAACATTCCCATAACCAATTGCATGGAAACACACTCCAATATCTAGGAACGTCATGTTTGTGTTGGTCCTTTTCATTAACTGTGAGCAGTAACTCATTCTGCTCTTTGGCAAACAGCATCTCGGATGGAGTGGGTATTTACCTTTCAAAAAATACACTGTGGAAACAGGCCAACACACAGGAGAGGGATGTGCCTGACCTGACTACAGACTGTAAGTGCTGCTATACTGCATTCGGAGTAATGTTGGTTTAATAGGGTGTGTGCAGATATGGCTGTCCTACATGTATTAATACCTGCCATGTCAGTTGTATGTTTATGAGGACTCCCCATCTGTAGGGTCATCTGGAGACTGGGCAGTGTGTGGTGCGGTTGGTGTCATGTGTTACCCACATAACATGTATCTGTGAACTGCAGAATGTAGTGTGTGGATTGCAGTCTGTAGATGGTGAAAGCTATGACAGTTACTGACTTCATATCCCTCATAGGATATATGTTAAAATAAATCCTGTTACAACAATAAATGTGTGATGTTATCACAGCAATGTGTCACTATTGGCCCTGTGTATGTGCTTCTAGCCACAACTTAGTCAACATATATACATATGTCATGCATTAAGAGGTGCATATGTGCTGTACACCATAATTAGTGTCATCATATCTGATAACAAGCCAGTGAGATATCAGACTGCTACACATGTTATGTACAGTAGGGGTCATATTTGATGACATAACCTGGACATACTGTCGTTTGTACAGTACTATGATCTGTGTACTCATGGTGAATGTCGACAGTGTGTGTATTGTTAATATGTGCCTTGGCATGTGTACAGACTGTGGTAGTTGTCATCATCCTAGCTCCTGTCCTATCTGATGTTACATGCTGCTCCACTGTATGTTACCGTATTGGCTTACATGTTTGTAGGGCCATACATGCACATGTCCCATACCACAGTCAGCCATCAGACCAAACTGTGTAGTGGCCCAATATATGTAGGGTTAGTGTGTGAGTGGCACATATAAGGATGGTGTTGAACAGATAGTCCATATACTGTAATATTATACTAGCTTGCCATCTGTGACTGTTCTCATTGGTTGTGGTTATGCACTTTCACACAGGTGTATCTTACCCTGTGCTGTGACATGCCTGTACAGCCTGCTATACATGCAGGTACATGTGCATTCCCCCATAGGAGATGTAGGCCAGTGTTCAGCCAATCTGCCTGTAGCCTGCACAGTGCATTGTTGCATGCCTAGCAGCTTAGTGTACTTACCCAGTGAGATGTCATGTGCAGATACTTGCCAGATGTACTGCTGCCGGGCCTCCCTTAACAGTCATGCATGTCAGACAGAGCAGTGGGATGCTGTACAGATGTATGTCAATATCTAGTGGGCAGTGTGTGGCCATGGCACACCTGTACCAGTGGTTATTACATGTCAGGCCAGACAGGGGTGTGTGAATGCATAACCTATGGTGGCATATGTATACCAGTTGTTATGTGTTATACCCATCTACATGGCTGTTAACATCCATATTGTCAGGCATGGTACACATGTTTTGCACTAAGGGGTTATGTGTATACCTCTGGACTGTACAGAGTGTGTCAGAATGTCCACACATATTGGCCAATATCTCTCCTGCAGTTGACAGGGACAGTACGTGCTAGCAGCGGTACTTTACTATGATGTCCTTAGGATGTCTGTCAGTAGGCAATGGCACAAATGTGGAAAGCAGATGTGACCACCCACACTCGCCATATATATGACTATGCCTGTATATACCTACATATATATATATCTGCATACATATATGTACCTTGCTATGTACATGTTCACATATATGTGTAGACATCTGTATTTGTCAATGTAGGCATTTGTATGTATATATGTTCATATATATATATATATATATATATATATATATATATATATATATACATATATAGATATGTTGTATCTGTTTAGATATTAATATATTTACACACACACACACATACATCTAGATGTTGGTATATATGCTCTGTACTGTTGCATGACTGGGTGGATGATATGCTTCTGAAAACATCAGCTTTATGTATATCTGGCATGGGTTAGTGGATAATCACTTTGTGCATGGTGTGCATGTTTCTGGGTTCGAGCCTTGCAGAGGCTGTTTATTTTGTTGCTGGGCAGAACACAGGCCATTGGATACAGAATGATTAAGGCACTTTAAAGCAGTGCATCTTCATTAGACAATAATTTAGTTATCAGGAGGGGAACCTGCAGTGCCGTGTGAATTCCAGGGTTGTGTGTTTCCCGTATACCTGAATTAGACATTCCTATTAGGTTTCGTGTGCATACTGGACAACCTTGTGTACCACGTATGCTTTGCGGTACCTACAAATAAAACCATTGGGTGTAAACAAAGTCATATGTGAAGTCTATTGTTATTACCAGGAAAATATTCGTCCCATGCAGGATGACCCAAAAATTGGGTGACTTTCTTTGCGGTAACACCATGTCTACAAAGGTAAGCATGGCTGTGTTCATATGTGCATGGACTACAGCATGTGGAAGACTGAAGATACTTGGGTCGGGACAATGTACAAGATGAGTCTCAAGGAAAGGAGGCATGGAGTGTAGGCAAAGTGTGGTGGTGTGGTAGCTATAGGCCGGTAACCAGGGAAGGGTTGATGGCTATATGTGTGCAGTGGGGGGGGGGCAGAACTGTGGGTAAAGAATTTATGGGTTGAGGAGAGGCTGGGTTGGGTGGGTCTATACTGGTTGGCCCACCTAGAGGGTGGAGGAGAGTGAAATGAAATATAGAACAAATAAAACATAAAAGAAATATAATTTAAATTCCTATTTAAATAAAACTATTAAATTAAAATAAACCTGGTAGTGTATTGCAGGCCAGATGTGTTTGGCTGGGGGGGGGGTGGGTATGGCAAATTGTACAAGACGTATATTGTTTGGGGCCTCTCAACCCTATTAACGGTGCATGTGGACATATATGTTTCTCTTAATTTACCACTGCTATCTACAAATGTATGGCCACCATATATACCTATATAGGTATATATATATTTGCTTACATATTTATAACTATGTCCGTATATACCTAAGGGGATATATATCTGCATACATATATGTAACTTGATGTGTGTATGTGGACATATAAGTGCTGACATATATATGTGTGGATGTCGGCATTTGCATGTATATATGTTCCTATATATTTATATATATGTATATATTTCTGAATATTTATATATATATATATATATATATATATATATATATATATATATATATATATACATATATAGATATGTTGTATCTGTTTAGATATTAATATATTTACACTCACACATACATCTAGATGTTGGTATACATTCTCTGTACTGTTGCATGCCTGGGCTGGATGTTATGTTTCTGAAGACATCAGATTTATGTATATCTGGCATGGCTTAGTGGCTTAGTGGTAAATCACTTTGTGTATGGTATGCATGGTCCTGGGCTCAAGCCTTGCAGAGGCTGTTTATTTTGTTGCTGGGCAGAACACAGACCATTGGATACAGACTGATTAAGGCACTTTAAAGCAGTTGTAAGTGGGTGTGCACGTGTTTGCGCAGCGGTAAGCACTGCTATCTTCAGGTTACAGTTATTTATACTCAGTTAGCTTCCACATTGCTTAATCTGTGTAGGCAGTGCTTACCCACATGCATACACACTTAAACACACTTACTTGTGCTTAGTTATGCTTACTAATACTTATTTGTGCTTAAACCTGCTTACTAGTGCCTTATTCATTATGACACTGATACTTCACAAGTGCATTTCCTGCAGTACTCCAGTTCATAAATATGTGTTTTTAGTGGGTTATGCAACAAAACTATTGGTTATAACATGCTTTGCCATGTAAAATATCTGTGCTGCAGTGGGATTCGAACCAGGAATGCCTGCTCGTTAGGCAAATGTTCTGGCCACTACACTATTGCTGCTTCATTTGCCTATATCTTCCTTGTTATCCTCTTCAGCCTTTTCAGCTGCTTTAACCATAGCTAAGCAATGGGCACACCCATGCACCTATGGTTAGCTGTACTCTAATTTTTAAACATAATAAATACTTGGGTTTCTTAATTTTATTTTAATGTACTGTTGCTGTTGTACACATGGGGGACTGTTGGTGGGGATATGCGGACACATATGGGTGGTCTAGCTCATTTCTTACCACTTTCTGCTGTTGTACATTGCAGGGGCATGTTTATTCTGTGAGCTCTGCTCTCTGACACGCCACCTGCACTCGTACACGCTCCGTGTAAGCCTGGGGGCTTGGGCAGCGAGCCTTCATTAATATGTATGGCGCGCTGCCATCCTGCTCCTAAACAGGCGCTTCCATTTAGGACTAAGCTAGTCCTGCATGGAAGATTAGTGAATCCAGAGGTATGTGTCATATTCAGCTGAGAGTAAGACAAGCCATGAGGGAGTTCTAACCAGAGGAGCTTTTTTAGGGTTGAGCAATGGAATTATCTGTATGGTAGGTTAGCTGTGAAATTTGCAATTTTGTTATAACACTTTTCTAGTAGGTTCATTTGGGTTGTTAGTAGATTGATATGTATGGGGACCCTTACATAAAGGTTGAAAGTAGGTATGCTGTGGCTGTAGAGTTTTGATGCATTTTTTGACTGCTTCTTCTATATGGATATCAGATTTCATATTTTCATTATTTACTACTCCTAACAGCTCTAACAGCTTGGCGTGTGCTATAGTTTCAGTTGTAGTGTTATTGGAAGAGATTTTAATGAATTTTGGTTTGTTCTCTTGGAATGTTTTAGGAGTAAAGAGGAACACTTTGTTTTTGGAGGGTAGG
The DNA here is from genome assembly GCF_019279795.1 of Protopterus annectens. NCBI lineage: Eukaryota > Metazoa > Chordata > Ceratodontiformes > Protopteridae > Protopterus > Protopterus annectens. The sequence continues at coordinate 1,847,401,778 of NC_056728.1, forward strand.
GTTCAATAGAAGCTGGGAGTTGTAGAGCTATACCTCTACAGAAAGGAGGGATTCCTGTGTTAGCGGCTGTAATTTTTCAGTAGTTTTAGCTACACAGATGAGTATTAATTCATGTGCATACTGCACTATAGAGGCATTTTGATTGATTTGTGTAGGTCATTAATAAAAATATTAAATACGAGAGGATGGAGCCTTGTGGATCCCTTACAAGGAATGAAAGAAGGGGGAAATGTCAGTAGTCCGTTTGACTGCTTGATGTCTGAAATAAGTAACTGGAGAACCATTACAGTGATGGACTATCTAGTCCAAGGGAGAAAAGCTTTTTTTTTTTCTTTTAACCCAAGCTGATATTCTATGTTTTTCTCTTTCATTATTACATCTTATTCTCTGCCTATTTTATATCCATGCTCCTACTTTGCTTGCTTGTGGTTCATAGTCTTTTTTGGTTCACTATGTAAGGTGCATTTGTTGTTGATGTTAAATTTTGCTGAATATGTATGCTACGCACGCGTTTGTGTGTGTGTGTGTGTGTGTGTGTGTGTGTGTGTGTGTGTGTGTGTGTGTGTGTGTGTGTGTGTATATATATATATATATATATATATATATATATATATATATATATATATACACATATAGTTAACTATCAAAAGGTGGAATGCGGAATGTTCACAGATGGAAACTCAAGACATGGATGTTCGAATTTTCATCTTGCTGAACATCCCTGTGTGTGAAAGTTTGAAAGTTTGTATCATTGAATGCACTGTGCATTCACTGATATAAACCTGAAGTACTGTACAGAGATTGCGGTACAGTACAGTGTGGGAAATTCATCCCTTTCCTCACTGTAGTGCAATCTTAGAGTTGGAATATATAGTTAGCAGGGATGTGGGATGTGATGTAGGTATAGGAGTTTCCTTTACCTGAGCTCCTATACAGACATCACGTCATTTGTTCGGTAACAGTGTCGAATCTGCTAAATTCATTCAGCTGATTTGACTTTGTGCCGTGTTGTGCACTTTGACTTTTTTTTATTTTGGAGTTTCAAACGGAAGTAATTTTAATTTTCAACATTTTAATAGTAAACCTATATATATAAATATATATATATATATATATATATATATATATATATATATATATACACATATATATATATATATATATATATATATATAGAGAGAGAGAGAGGGAGAGAGTTGAATTTTCTGTTTATTTTCTGCTGCACAACTGTTTGAAGATGATATTGCAAAAACATATTTTTTTGTGTAAATTTATGTGGAGCTTTTCTCCCAGATCTCTGCTGAAAGAGGCTCTGCCCACTTTGATTATCCCAGTAAATAAATAAATAAAATAAATGTGTGGGGTGTTATTTTTGGTGGGCAGGTGCTATTTATTTCTTTTTCTGAGATAGAGGAAAGTTGGCGAAGGAGGTTAGGTTTATTATTTATTTTTATTATTTTTATTTATTTATTTAACATTTGTTGACCGGGAAAGTCCGACTAGGTTCCACAGATCCTGTTTTCAGTGGAGGCCCGGGGAGAAATGCTCCAGTTTATCTCAACTAGGTAAGTAGGGGAGGTTAGGTAGCAGGTGCAGACAAACAGAATAGACATGACAGGCAGGGCTGGTAATGGATACTAACGGGAGGGGAACACCATAATGGGGATAGGAATGGATGTTTGGAAATACATCCCTTTCTGGTTTAAACATAGTGGGAAATTACTCCTCATCTACAGAGCTGTCTCCACTGTCAACTGCCTTGGAAACCTGAGGCAGTGTTAGACAGGGATGCAAATTAGTAATCTGCTGGGGAATTTCTTCCATTCAGATGATTCAGACATCAAAGATCCTGTTCATGATCTCTTCCACAAGCCCTGCCAGCTCTTGTTGGGTGAGAAAATCCCCACCTCCAGTGACAATCTCTCCGTTGGTAACCAATATACCAGCCTCCAGGGTAGTGCTACCTGATATAGGTGATACAGGTAGTGTAAGTGGTGTGGAGGCAGTGCTGCCAGGCTGTGACCCAGATGTGCTGGGTGTGTCAGCTGTTGGTGGTTTTATGGATGTTGCCACTTGTGCTGATTTGGTGTATCCAGCTCCCTGTTCTGGCAGTTGTGATGGGAGAGTAATGGATATTATATTCTTAATTTCAATGAAAAACAAAATGACAGAGAGAGAGAAAGAGGGTGGGAAAGAGAAATAATTAAATATTATAAATATTTCTTTAATGTTAAGGTTACAGCCATTATGCAATCCAGACACATTATTTTAGTATTGATTACATCCAGATATAAACATTTGAGATTGTTAATTATTGTTACACTAATGCTATAATATGATTGGTTGTCACATGTAACAACTCCTCTACAGAGAATATACATACTGTAAAATAGTTGTATAGTTAAAATTGATTTTACATTGTAATTGGCTTGATGACATGATATTATAACTAGAGCTATTCAATATGCTGAATGCAAAGTTCGTACTAAACATATTTGCTGTTGAGAAGAATGGAACCCATAGCCATCAGACTTTAGTTCTTAGCAACATGACCTAATCTTAGAGCTACATAGGGCTTGCACACTCAGGATATTTTATATTAAGTTAGTTGTCTGACAACCACTTTTGCCCTGATTTCTTAAAAATTTATTACCTGTTGGTGCACTAAATTTAGTTAAACATTGCACTCAGGAATGCCTGGAGACATACTTATAATGTGCCATTCTGAAGCATTGTATTCTCTCATGTATCTCCAGATTTCCTCCAGTCCCTGTAGGGGGCTACACATAAGAATCAAGACTAATTAAGAAGTATTTGATACTATGCCATGGTAGTGGTTTGCATTGGTATAGGATGATATGCTTATAATACTGAAGTGATGGGTCACCCATATAATCTGTCTCCCATTGGCAAAGGAGGTCAGTTTTGCAGCATTTCATGAAACTGATCCCCGATCTGTGGGATGCTAGTAGCATGCTTTACAGCCTTGACCAACTTATTCCATGCCTCAGCCTTGTACTGAGATCTGGTATAGCCCACCCCCCTTGCACTAGCCTATGGCTTTAGTTCTTCACAAGGACATGTACAAAAAGTTTGGACTCCTTCTCACAACACCTCTGTGGTCTAAGTAGAGTCCTACACTCATCTTCATCAACCCAGTCTCTCCTTCAAATGTCTTAGGAAAAATGCCAGAGAACTGGCATCCAAATCAGATCTAATGTGCTCCATTCTGTGTGAAGTGATGGCCATCACAGAGATTTGAAAATGCACATGAAGGGATTTGAACCCATGGATATTCCACTCATTTGAAAACAAAATGAATATTAACCAGGCCACTGCAGCTGTAAGAGGAGATATGTACTAAGATATACGTTACAATGTACTACAGCTGCAGACTAACATAATACTTGTAAAACAAAGATATCTTTATTGGACTTGAACCCTGTACCTTTTGCACTGTAAAGGGATACTTCACTTCATTTATATATTACAACACAAAGGCATTTGCAAGGAAATGATTCTCCTTTTGTTAATTTTGTTACTGTTCAAAATGCTAACTGACATGGCCCAATGCCATGCTCAGGTGCGCGACCAATGGCAAAGACAGAGACAGTGTAGTAATTTACTCAGGCTTGTCATTGAATGAGAATGGCCATTTCCCTAATGTCATCATTTACCAGTGACACTGCTCTATGTCAACAGACAATCAATGAATGACCACAAAAATTGCATATTTAGTTTATAAGACTTTTTTAGTGCATGTGAATGATGTGTTGTGGTTTAAATAACATCATTTTTATTTTAGGAGAAGAAAAATAAAGATGAAAGTAACCTAGATACTGCATGTTGGAAGGATGAGATCCTGTGTATATTCCAAGCATATTAAAGAAAAAAAAAACATTAGAAATATATGCCACTGAAGGTATGGGAGTACCTGTATGCAAAGCTACATTTTGCGGTTTGTTTTACATATTTACATATATGTTTACTTTTGGGGTAATTTTTTTGAAAATGTACTTTATTTTCCCCAATATTGAGCCACACATAATTAAGAATATCATGGGTATTAGTCACAGACAAGAATTGTAAGTACACATATCATTAACACGTTTAGTCATTAAAGAAGTTAAAGTGGAAATTAATCTTCTGACATTACTTTGTCTATGCCCAATATATGAACTGATCCATACCGGCATTATGCTGGTTTGTGGGAATAGCTAAGTTTTTGTGCATGCGTAGGTGTTTTCTCAGTTTTTGCTATGGAATGTGAACTATCATTCCTTAACAGGTATCAGTGACCATTGATAATGCCCAATGCCAATCTTTGTGTACTGTTTGAACATGAACAGTTTTTTTTTTCTTAATTCCTTTGGGGCTACATGTGTAATTTGCTTATGTAACATTTGCTAATGGATAAATTTTGTGACTCTGAATAGCTATGTGATGTCCTTGATGAACAGGTTTTATTTTGAGTGACATGTATTATTTGCTATGTACTCAAGAATGCAATTAATACAGATTTACTATCATTGCATTAGCTAGGTTAGCCACTTAGAGTCACAGTGCACAGGAACCATGAGGCACAAGTAACAGGTATAAGTAAAACATTTTCAACTGAGACAGGTTATTCACTGGAAAGGATTACACAGTTACACACTTTCATAAAAGTAACTCCTTGCTTGGATTAGACCCTACATCGATTGCACTGCAATGGAATCTTCATATCAGTAACAAGTTGCACCAAGTAACCACTCACTGAGATCAGACTCAGTTCTACTTGCAATTGTTTTTACTTCCGAAATGGGAATTTACATTGCAATGTACTGTTTGTGTATGAGTGTATATTGTTATAGTACAAATGTAAGTGTGGCATTAGGAAGATAGGACATAAATGAGTATGAAAATCAAGCAGAGGGTACAACCACATTTGGGACAGCATTCTCATAAAATGTATGTAAAGTATTAATTGTGTCAGTTTTGTCCATTGAATTTGCTAAAGCATGGCTTACCACCAATGCACTGTTTTCTAATTTGATTATATAATCGATATGTAATCCAGTTTCAGATGGTTAGTGATATCATTCTTATTATTAGGGATCTTCACCCATATCTAGACGTTTTGTATAGCCACTTCAGATACATTTCAGATAACATGGCCATTATGTAGCATAAACTTCAGTCATATTTCCCAATGCGTATTATTTAAATGCTTTTGTAACAGTTACCTATGTGTGACACACCCTTACAAAAATGTGAGTTTGATAAGCATGGATCTTTAACACATCACTGACTGATGGTTACTCCTAATGAGGTACACTTGAAAGGTATTAGCTTGCAAACTCGTAATCCCCATGCCTGTGCTGCTTAGGTGAGGGCACTGCATCGTGTAGATGCCACAACAATGTTTTCCTTCTTTGCTATACGTGCAAATTGAGTGAGTCAGAAAGTATAATGAGAACTAAGTATCCTGCTTGATGTTCTCAGAGGGGGTTATTTTAACCATTTAAGTGCAACATGAAGTAGAGAGCTTTCATTGTGCTATGGAAAACAACTTTCTTCCCAGTGTGTTTAAAGTAGTGTTTTGACAATTGTTCCTGAACTATGAAAGTTTTTCCGGATAGTTAAAAACATGTGCAACTGCATATTTGTATAATGTGGACATTTATTTCCTTTGTGCTGTCTACTTGCATTGCTTAAAAAACTGTAAAAGTCAAAAAAATGTCTTTACTGGGTACAGTGTAGTACACATGTCTA